>NC_143584.1:38712621-38879415 GCF_048544385.1 Mastigoproctus giganteus | reverse complement strand
CGATCAGGGAGAGCGTCTGAAGCGGCAGTTACGGAAAGTTCCCGAAGTAAACATAAAATCTTGCACTAGTCCGCGAATTAAATGATCACCCCTCGTATATTGCGCATTATATCTGGTTGCGTACAATAAACAAGATTATATATTTATTCAATATCACAGACTCGTCAGGGCTAATTGCTCCCGACAACTGTTGCACGTAATTAGAAGCTACTTTCAAGACAGATATATCAGAGTCATCTCAAAACAGCAGTCTCTAATAAGAAAAGTTTCCAGAGGGTGTCCCCAAGGTTCTGTCTTGGGACCCATCATCTGGAATATAGTCCTAGACAGTTAGTTACTTCGCAGTTTTGATAAGACACACGCAATAGCATATTCCGACGATTCGACTCTCATCTTTGCAGACAAATCTCGCTCGGATTTCGGATCTCTTGTCAGCATGGTCCTATCTGATCTTCTTGCTTGGGCAGCTACTAATAAACTTAGTATATCTCCTTCAAAGACCAAGATGATGACTTTCAGGGGAAACTTTGATTATGGTAGACCTCCGCTCATTAAAATTAATGGCAGTTCCATCCAAATGGTTTCACAGCTCAAATATCTCGGAGTTATTGCGGATGACCGATTCAATTTTGTGGCCCACGTCAACTATCTAACTTCAAAGATCAAAAAGTATACTAACGCTCGAATCAGAATCACCAGAATGGGGAAAAATCTCCATTTACCATGAATGGGGATTAAATGGGAAAACTCTTTCCCTATATTACAAGGCTGTTTTTGTCCCAATGGGCATGTAACCTTCTGGAGAGTGGTTTCACAGGGCAACAAACATCAAATTTAAAGCTAAACTAATCAATCACACTTCACAGATCTATGCTCCTTTCTATGCTTCGCGCTTGCAGGACAGTATCCTCTGCTGCACTGTAGGTCTTAGGAGGTGTGCTTCCAATGGACCTACACCTCGTGTACAAAGGTCTCTGCTACCGAATTTTTTTTTTTTTTTTTTTTTTGTCTTCGCATTTTCCCATTATTATATGGGGTCAGCGTTTTTTTTTTTTTTCATATTCTTTTGGCATGCAATTTTTACGGCTGGATGCCCTTCCTGACGCCGACCCTCACCCTTTATCCGGGCTGGGAATATGCGGTGGTCATTCCCTGATCTACCGCATCCTCCGTATTTGGTGGGTACGGGCTCGAATCCCGGTCTAATCAAGAAGCGTGTGCTATACACTACTGCTCCTGCCCACCTGGCTACGGAGGCGCCAAAGGTCTCTGCTACCGAATAAAACAGAATTCTTACTGAAATTCTTGGCATAACTTGTAATTTAGATGCAGATGTCAAGCAAAAGAAACTCAGAATATGGAAAAATTTGATAAACATCTGGCAAACCAGATGGGATAACAGCCAAACTGGGCATGTGACACGAAATTTTATATCAGATGTTACCTCTGCCACGGGAAGAGATGTTAAGAAATGGTTCAGCCCTAGTCTTTACTCTTCATTCTTAATCACTGGTCACGGATCCCTAAATTCAAAATTATTTCAATTCGGCCTTGTCAACGCACAGCTTTCCTCCTGCAGGTCCGAGGAAAGTACGGCTCATGTGATTTATCACTGCTTCAACTACAATGACCAAAGATCAACAATAAAATCTTATCATAATAATTTTGCTGAGGAAGACGAAGCTATTTTCGTGGAAAATGAAGAATCCTTTCAGGCATTCCAAAGATTTGCACTAGCAGTATTCACAAAAAGAAAAGAGATGTTGGCTGCTCCATTTCCTGCTTCTTCTTCAACTGTCGGACCGCTGTCAAATACACCTACGCCATCTACAACAAAAAAATTCTTGTTTATACTCCGGCACGACCACCAGGTCAGTGGAGTTTACAATAAATCCAGCAATACAAATGTTAATCGTATTTAGCAGCCACGAGCTTGAACCCCGGTCATCTCAAGGAACGCGTGCTATGCACTCTCGCTCCTGACCACTCGGCTACGTTAGACTTCCGACCACTACCTTACGTGAATGTTAACTGTACAATAGGCTTTTTGCATTTATCTAGAAATGTATCCTAAACTTCAAACAATAGAGAAGAGGAGAAGAAGAAGAAATAAATAAATAAACTTATGCTGATACTTGATTACGCTCTTGGACTCTATTGAAACTATTACTTACGTATTCTGCGCAGCTATCACGGTTATCAAAATTATGAAATGGACCTGCTTACCTGATAGGAGGTACCTAGATACGATATCTTTCTAGATAATTCTTTTTCCCAGAAGAACCGGCGCCTCCGTAGCCAGGAGAAGCAGTGCGTAGCACACGCTTCTTGATTAGACCAGGGTTCGAGCCCGTGACCACCAAATACGGAGGATGCGGAAAGGTCAGGAAATGACCACCGCATATCCCCAGAGCAATATGGCCTTAGTTGCTAATGCTCCTAAAAACCAAATAACAAACAAACAACAACCCAGAAGAACTGATTTCAAACCAGAATGACTTGACGATAGGACTCACCTGACTGGACTTTACTGGCTGCATTTACCTGACAATACGAACTTGCCTTCTCCTTCCATGGATCGGAGTTTTTATTTTTCTGTTTCTCCACAGCCCCTAAAGGAGCAGAAATTGTGGCCTCACGAGGTGAACTCTTTTGCTGGTACCCAGGATTTGGGTCTTCTGCTGTACGGGATTGCTGGTACTCACTGCTTTCTCCATGGGGGTGCAAGATTATGTATTATTTTTTTAATTCATTTTTTATTTATTTTATTATTTTTTTTTTAATTATTATTTTTTTAATTCTAATTTTTTTATCTATCTTATTTTACTTTTTCTTATATACACTATTATTATTTTTTATTTTACGAATTTATCTATCTAATTCTTTTTCCAATCCTATTCGTATTTCAATTTACTTTTTATACATATTTATTACTGGCTTTTTTTTTTTTTTTTTTTCTGGCACCCAAGGACTTCGTTAAGGTCTGTGGTTGCGGGATTTCCTTTTTTCCTGACCTCTTACCCTTCTCTCGAGGCGGGATTTTGCCTGTGCCTGGGTTTGGGCTCCCTAGGTACGGGATCATAGCATCCACTAGTCTTGCACTTAACCAGTGGACTTTGATGTTTTTATTTTATTTTAATTATTTTTTATTTACTCATTGTTATTTATTTTATTACTTTTTCTCCCCTATTTTAATGATCCTCAACTCGTTTTGGACATTCAGTACGAGCCACACGAGCTCCACCACATTACATGCGTAGTTGTGGCCCTCCTCCCCGTGGTGTAGACGGACATTGGGCAGGCTTTCCAGGTGGATCACCTGCCTGGTGACAAAGAGGCCAGAAACAACTAAACAACACAACAACACACACACACACACACTGCACAAACCTAATATTATACACTTTTCTGGCATTCTACAGTGCTCTATAATCATCACAGTGTACAGAGGCGGAGTTGAACTGACGTGCAAGTGCCGTCCCACATAACATACTATACATGTCTACATTAATCTATAAAAACGTTTTGGAAAACCATTATTTCCAGCAAATCCGACTAGAAGTGCTGGCCGATCGGGCAGATGTCTGGGGGGGGGGGGTCCGAGGGGTCGAAGAAAAAGAAAAAAACAGAAACAGTATGGAATGCTAATATTAGACCTTGCCCGGGGAACGTCATTTACGGCGCCTCCGTAGCCAGGTGGGAAGGAGCAGCAGTGTGCAGCACACGCTTCTTGATTAGACCGGGGTTCGAGCCCGTCACCACCAAATACGGAGGATGCGGAAAGGTCAGGGACTGACCACCGCATATCCCGGAGCAATATGGCCTTAGTTGCTAATGCTCCTAAAAACCAAACAAAAAAAAAAAAAAAAACGTCATTTACCCCGAGTTGGAGCAAAATTCCGCATAATATGCATTCAATAAGAATGAAACATATCAAGCTGTAATAGGCACACTAGATCCGGATATAAAACTGGCGGCTGGAGTTGTGCGACTTCCCCAAGTGTTTACCTCTTTAAGTGTTTCACTGTTAAACTGTAATTTTAATAATGTTAAAATTTCATAAACGTTTAACACTTAATAGTGTTGAATTGTTATGGTACATGGTGATAGAGTGTTAATAAATTGATGATAAAATAAACTGTTAAAATGTTATGGTACATGGTGATTACAGGAAATATAAAAAATTAACAGGAGGACTTATAACAGGAGTCAATAACGTGTAGCTCACGAAATGCAAGTGGCTCAGAGAGCTATTGCGAGCGATCTCAAACATTTCCGAAGTGCTCAGATTTCCACTAAAATTATTAAACTTCTTTTAATCGGTAGCTTTCGGTACAAAGCAATGGAAGTTCAGAAAACTTCGCAACTTTGTGTGCTACAATAGATACTAGTGGGTAGTCATTTCGAGCGCGTGCGCGAGAGAGAGAGAGATATTTTTAAACTCTCTTAAGAAGGGAATTACTCGTATGTGGAGTTTACTAAGCAAGAAAGTTTAATAAAGAAAATTTTCCAAGTAAAGTTTTTTTAATTAGTTTATTTGTATGCAAAGGACAATTGGTACAATTAGAGTCCAAATTAGATCTATCACAACAGGAGTTACAGAATATTTCAGTGCACTATCCTTACCCTCCACAAGTCGCTTTCAGAAAATTTAAAGCATTCCAACACTTCTCTAAGCAGGGTTACTTAGTGTGGTACAGCTTGGTCAAGTTATAATACCCTTCCTAAATGTAGCTAATTTCATTTAGTTATAGGAACTGGGATCTAATTGTACCAACTGTCCTTTGCATACTAGTAAACTAATTAAAATACTTCACGAGGATGCAATAGGGTAACAGCATTACCCTATTCCATCATCCATCTTTATCAAGCACTCTTAGATGATATCATATGCCATACATGATTGCATCGCACTAACAGCAGTATAAATATAATGCATTGCCACGAATCCAGTATTCTGTGCTATTTCGATGGCTAAGTTTTCACAATTAAAAACACGTAGGAAAAATGTTGCTGAATGCAAAGGAACATTCTACGCATGAAATATCTAAAAAGATTCATTGAAATTGAGAGTCTAAACAGAAAAAAACAAACGAAGTAGAGGACCACGAATATCTTCTGCGGCGAAGGACAGATTTCTGGTTCGTCTGTGTATCCGAAACAGAAGATCCTCATCGACAGATCTTAAAAGAGTACGGGAGGCCACAGGAGTAACGACAAGTACTGCTACAGTACGTAGACACCTTTTCTCATCGATATTAGTAGAGGTCGCCCAGTAAAAAACTACTTTTGAAGCAAAAACAGAAAGCCCAGCGTCTAAAGCGGGCAAAAGAGAATGATAGTTGGTCTCTGGAACAGTGGAAACGTGTTATTTTCTCTGATGAATCAAAATTCAACTTGCATAGTTTGGACGGCCAGCAGACTAAGACGAAGAAGATGAGAATTTCATCCTATCTATATCGTCTCCTTAGTGAAACATTCTGCAACTCAAATATGGGGCTCTATTTCACATAGACGAGTAGGTCGTCTTGAATTTGTGAAGGATACAGTGAATGATGAGGTACAAGGAAATTCTTGAGACAAAACTACTTCCCATAGTTAGAGATAACTAACCCCCGGGAGCTCACATCTGGTGAGTATGGGCTTGGGACACCCAGGGTTCCGAGCTGGATATCATCATTCTTCTCTTTCTTGGTGATTCCCTTCTACTTTTGACTCTCTCTCTCTCTCTCTCTCTCTCTCTCTCTCTCTCTCTCTCTCTCTCTCTCTCTCTCTCTCTCTCTCTCTCAGGGTAACTCGGGAACTTTTTTTTTTCCCTGGTGCGGCATAAGCCTCAGGCTTCCTTGCACCATATGGCTATTAATAATAATTAATAATAATAATATGTTGCCAATTGCATTTTTCAGGATGACTCCGCTCCACGCCATAGTTGTTGTGGTTGGAGGTTTTACGGCGTAACGGCAGATAAAGGCAATTATGCGCCAAACAATGGTAGGAGTTACCAGTTGTCATTAAAGATGTTTATTTAGTGGGATTTAAACATTATATTCTGTGGTAGCATTTTATCTCTTTTAGAAAAGTGAAGACTGCATCAATGTCAGACATTTATCTAAAATTTGTTGCAAAGTAGGTGTGATTTGGTCTGGCTTGATAAGAAGGTGGTTTGCCGTACTCCATTATAGAGAGGGCAGTCGACTATAACCATGCCATATAGCCAAAGCCGTAAGTACTACGTCATAAAATTAGCAAAAATTTTAAAATTTTGCAAAGTAGCTCTTGTTTAAATAAATGTCATTTATTTCGTTGTCTTTACTACCCATAGGTGAAAAACTGGTTGAAACATAAATTCGTACAATAACATGGCCTGGGATCAGTCTAGACCTCGGAAACATTAATCCGTGTTTAGAACCATGAGATTTCCCAAGAATACAATCAGAACCTTATTCAGTCGACCCTACGACAATATGCAGCAGTCATCCAAAGAGTGAGCCAAAGAAATATTAGCGTGCGGTGTTTTTTGGTTATA
Source organism: Mastigoproctus giganteus (assembly GCF_048544385.1). Taxonomy (NCBI): domain Eukaryota; kingdom Metazoa; phylum Arthropoda; class Arachnida; order Uropygi; family Thelyphonidae; genus Mastigoproctus; species Mastigoproctus giganteus. The sequence continues at coordinate 38,872,889 of NC_143584.1, read as the reverse complement.
TAGCTGCCATCAGTAGTATGAGCAAAGTAATGAAACAAATCACAGCTTTCACAGAATTTTTGTTATTATATGAACCATACGTAACATGCCGTTATTTTGGAGAAAAGTACGTATTTCATTGTATTTCTCATAAGGCATAAAAGTAAATTTTTCTGCAGTTAATAGTTTCATATGTGTACTGTTATTATTTATTCATGTTCTTTCAACTATTTCTAAAGATTAGCTGCCAGTATAAAGAAAAAAAAAATCTAAAAAATGAGGTGATGCAATTTTTTGGCACTACTGTAGACAGGGCCGGCTCGAGCTACAGGCGTCCGGGGAACTGATGCTTTGGGGACGCATGACATTGCGAGTTTCGAAGTTTTTAGTGCACTCGATAAAAATATGACATTTGGTGTTAATAAAAAATTATTCTTAAATTTTTGATTTGTATTTTTAAATAGCTTTGATGTAATTTGTAATGTAAAGTAATGTAAAATCTATATTTATTCTGTAAGCATCTACTATGAAGTATTGTCAAGTGTCAGTCTGTCGCCGAATCCTTCCACCTCCAGATGGGATACCGATTTGAAATTTGGTATAAATATAGGTGATTGGCTACAATCCTATGTGCATCCCATTTCTTTCACATGAGCGGCTGAAATTTAATTATAGAAACTATTATTAAATAAATTAAAGGCAAGCGTAACTGCAACCCCGCTGCTAGTATTCTGATAAATATCCTTATAAAAAATTGACTCTTTTGTAAACTTTTTATTGTTAATAGTTTAACATGACAATTCTACTTCTTCTGGCATTATACCCCAGGGTGGGTCTTAGCCTTCTCGACGATGTTCCACCAGCAAACCCTCCCAGAAGTCAAACAACTCCAAATTCTTATTCATATTATCTTCAGGTCCTCTTCTACGTCATCCATCCATCTTTTCCGCGGTCTTCCTCTCGTCCTCCTACCGGTAGGTTTCCATTTCATTATATACTTTTAGTTGTTCTGCTGTCATCCATTCTCATAACATGTCCCAACCAGGCAAGTCTCTGGCTCTTCACAAATCTAACGATGTCCGCACCCTGAATAAGATCGTCAAGTTCATGGTTCTATGAACCATGAACTTTAATATGATAATTAAAACATTAGAAATTTTCTGGTTGTCTTTTTTTGTATTTACATTTGTCTCTTTATCTTTTCTTTACAAAAACAAAATATTAACTCAATTAAAAAACCTTCTTAATTTTTTTCTGTCTGGAAGGGGGCGCAGGAACCCCTCACAGTCTGGTGTGCAAATATACCTTGGGCCGGCCCTGCTGGATATACTTAATACTTACATGGAGAAACTTACTTCCTCAGTACTTATGTGGAGAAAATCAAGTAGGGGGTATTCTCTCACTATTCGCTGCAGCCCTTGATCCCTTCCCTCCCAACCTACAATAACATTCTTACATAGAATGATAACCTAAAAATGTTCTTTTCAGCTAGACAGTGAGGATGGGCATAACTTTGTCCTACAAGCCACGTAGCAGATAACTGACCTTATTAACTTCCTTTTTTTTTTTTAATGAGAACCCCAAACACGAAATGTATTACAACCTATAGTACGTAAGACGAAAGAGGATATTTTTTGACATTAGACTTGAACTTCTGTAGACTCTAATTTTCGGGAAAAACATATGAAGGAAGGTAGTTCCAGAAAACGGCAGTTGAATGAATAAACGAGGAAGATGAAAAGTTGGTTCTGTGAGTTTGAAGTTGGACAGTAAATGGATGTTGGCTGGTGGCAGAACGGGTTCGGACTGTTTTGAAAGAGAGAGCGGGAACTATAGAAGCCAATTCAGAAGAACACTGCCCATGGAAGTATCTGCAGAAAAGGCATACAGCAAAAACAGAACGTCTATGAGACAGTGAGTAGAGAAACTCTATTAGAGATGAGACATTAATTAATCTAATTGCCCTCTTCTCAATGGAATCTAGAAGCCTGAGGGAGGTTTTGGGGCACCCCCCCCCACATGTGGAAACAATACTCCATGGTAGGGTGGATTTGCGATTTGTACAGAGTGAACAGCTCTTTGGAAGAAAAGTAACGCCGAGAGCGAAAGAAAACCAAGTTTTTTAGATGCAGAGGAAGCAATATTTGTAATGTACTTGTGCCAAGAGAGATTGGAAGTCAGGATAATCCCCAAAAGAGATATATCAACTTGCCTAGAAATCGTAGTGTGACCAAAGATAAGAATAGGAGCAGAAGAATCATTTTTGTGAGATATAAGGCAGGACTGAGTTTTAGAAGGATTGAAATCCACTTAGTTGTCCTTGCTCCACTGGAGAATTATTTGGAGATCGGCATTTAAGGAATTAGTAGCGGATATTCGAGAAGTTAAAGCTGATTGAGCAGGGCGAGGTTTCTCAAACTGGAAAGTGGAATGCAATGTGCTATGACTAGCAAAACTATGGATAGGATTTCCAGTCAATGGGAGAATGTCATTAATATACAGAGGAAAACAGTGGGGGAAAGAACTGAATCTTGGGGGATACCAGCATTAGTGGAGAAGTTAAAAGACAGAGAGCTACCTACCATCACCCTCAGCGAGCGGTCAGAGAGAAAACTGGATAACCAATTACAAAAAAACAGTTAGCAAACCATAAGGTGGAAGCTTGTTTAGAAAACCTTTATGCCAAACACGATCGAAAGCCTTTGAGATGTCAAGAGCAACTGCTTGTGTTTCACCGAACTTTTCCATTGAATTTGTCCATAAATGTGTAACTGTAAGAACCCAGTTCTTACACTCATCCTAGGGAAAATAAAATTTATAACATAACAATATATATATATATATATATATATATATATTAAATAATACTATTTACATATGACGATTTTCAGCTTAGGTTGCGATCGCTCTGTACCGTACAGTTAAGTAGGGGAGGATTAACATAACAACAAGGGGTAGCTGTACAGGGCACAAAAGTACAATGGGAGCACCGTAAAGGGCAGTTCAAGTCGCTATAAACAGAAAGTGGAGAGCTCTTTGGAAGAAAAGAACAAGGGAACCGACTCCCCCTTGTGGAGAGGAAGAATTTTAAAGACTAAGAGGGTGGAGGGGGACCCTGGATGCGGCATACACCGTGTGGAAATGGCTAGCCGCTGGATAAAACAAACCGACACCTTGAGCACTTACTAATTTCAAGTAGCGGTAGAGAAAAAACAGAGTGGACTAATAGGGGTAAGTGCATCGGAATGATCACAAAGAGATATCTAGAAATTTCTAGACGTCCGGAAGTTCATCGAAGCTTCTAGAAATTTCGAGAAGCCGGATGTTTCCCCAGGAAAGGAAAGGGCCAAGAAAACAGAAGAAGTGGGAGAGAGCGAATGAGAATAAAGAGATGATGAAGAACGAACCACGATTGGATCAGAATAGAAGGGGTGGCTGAAACAAAAAGGAGATGCAACAGGAGGAAAAGGAGTTTTTTGACAGTTTGGGGAGTTTTTGGCAGTTAGAGAGTTTTAGAGTTTTCTGGAGTTGTAGGAAGTTTTGAAGAAGGTGGGAGTTCTTGTGAATCGCTGGAATGTGGTAGTGGGAATTGAAGCTGTTTGTCGCAAAGACAATTCGTTAGGCAAGTCCTGGGAGAGGTCAGCCGCAATGTGGAAATAGGAAGGAGATACCCAATGAAAGATGGAAACACATATGCTGGAGCTGAGTGATAAGGATCGAAAAGTCCCGGTATAGAAAGATAAGGAAGAGTTATACAGTCTGGCTTCTCGATAAAGCAGTAAGGAGAGGCTTGATAATTCTATTATGCACCCCAGTATCGTCGAGCTGATCAGACGCCCAAAGCGGGCCAGAGCAACTCATTTATGGAGAGAAGAGTGAGTTCCTGAACGAAGGAGAATTCCTGTAGATGAGCAGCAGTTCCCTAGCCGATGATTAATTCCAGTAGGAGCCTGACGATGCCCTATGCTGATGATGATGGCCGCCCCTGAGCTGAGAAAAAGGTTGTGTAAAGAGTGGTCCCCTAAGCTGTTATGTAAGTACTAGATAATAGTTTTAAGCTTGATTTAAAGGAAAGAACTCTAGGGAATGTTTTAAATTAGTTGATAGTTGATTTGATATTGTTTAGCATAAAGGGAAGGAGAAAGTTCATAAGATATAGATATATGTACTTCATCACAAAGATAAGTTTATTAAGCAAGGAAGATTTAGATATATGTACTCAAGATTGGAATGTTTTAAGTTGAGACTAAAGCGTGTTCTATGCACATGTAATTTTTTGGAAGGGATAATTAAAGAAAGATTATAGCGCAGATCTATAAATCTAGGAAAATACACATGTAGGTGTTATGCTCACTGCTGTAATCCCAGTTGGGAAGTTTAATTGTTAGAAGGCAAGAGAATGTTATGAGATGTAACCTAAACCAGAAGGAGAAAAGGCAGAAAGACATGAAGAGACATGATATATGAGTTGTGATTATCTTTACATCTTAGCACACATATAATGCTAGTAATTAACATTATACCCAATTGATGATGTATGATATATTCTTTTAATGTATATACTGTGAATAAACAATATTGTATATGTTTATCAAGTGTAGTATGAGTCATTCTGAATACTCAGCCAGTCCAGAGGAGACATACACGAACTACAATTCCTCCAGAATCTGTGATCTTCTGTGCAGTACACAAGTCAGGTGTTAATGTGGAAGGGAGAAAATAAACTGGGAAATACAAAGTTAAGAGAGGTGGTTCTGAAAGTTTAAAGAGATTTATTAATTGATACATCACAAAAAAAATATATATATAAGATAAAGAAAAGAGAATAAATTAATAAAGCATTAAAAACCCACCAGTAGAAAATAAAAAATATATCCCCCCCCCCACATAACATAAGCCAGAATATCACCAGTGGATCGACACTGACGGAATCCATACTGGCGATCTTAATCAGTTATGCAGATTTAGTAAGGATTTTGGACTAAAGTTAAATATGGCTAAAACAAAAATAATGATGAACAAGTATGCCATAGGAAGGGATATGATAATTGAAGGAGCAGAAATTGAAAAGTTGAATTCATATACTTATCTTGGACAAGTCATTATCTGTAATAATGATAAATGGTTGGAAGTCAAGAGAAAAGTAAATTTTGGATGGATAGCATTCAGGAAATATAGTCACATACGGAAGAGCAATATCCCAAGTTGTTTGTAATGTAAAATAATGAACCAATGTATACTCGCCACCATGAGTTATGGAAGTGAAACTTGGGCGCTCACCAAAAGAATGGCAGAGAAGCTGAGAACTACACAGCGAAGAATGGAACGAATTATATTGGGAATCAGACTGTTAGATAAGAAGAGAAACACATGGATTAGGCAGCAAACTCAAGTAAAGGACATTGTTATCAAAACTAAAGAACTAAAATGGTCTTGGAACACATAGCTCGAAGACATGATGACAGATGGACTAAGAAAATAACAGAATGGTACCCAAGAAGAGCTAAGAGTAAACCTGGAAGACAATGGCTGAGATGGATAGATGAAATTCATGAGTTTGTGGGTAGTAAATGGATGGCCATTTCACAAAACAGAAGGAACTGGAAAGTTGCTGGAGGGGCCTTAATCCTGCAGTGGATTGAAAATGGCTGATGATGATGATGACGATGAATGGGGAAACATATTTTATAACTACCCGGTTTATTCCCGAAACAAAGCCCTCACTTAACATTTTGTTACTGGCATATGACATCCTTCACGTGAATCTTGTCCAAAGCTTAAATTGTATGATCTACTTGGTGGAGACGATGACACAATTAAAGCTTCTGAAGGGTGGCTTTTGGCTGATGTCCTGTAATCAAAAGATTGCAAGATCAAAGTCGCATTTCTGCCAAGGAACACAACTGCACCAAATTCAGCCCATGGATCAGGGCAGTGGCGGACTGGTCAGGGTGTCAGCTTGCCCGATAGCAAGTGGGGTCCCTTGCAATAACATTAGACAATATATTAAAAATGTTAATGACCTTTTAGTAGCTTGAAAATATAATAGTTATGGGTGGGTCCTCTTTGTCTCCTGGCAACCAATATTTTTAGACCCAGTCCGCCACTAGATCAGGGCATTATTTGAACTTCAAAGCCTACTATCGTGGTGAGCTACTTGGTGTTGTGAATTCTAGAATTTATAGTTCTAGTTAAGTTCTAGAATTTCTGAAAATAGTAACGCCGAAAGACATTGCATACAGTATTGGATCAGTGTGGGAGAAAGTAATGTTTTAGCAAACGACAAAATTTTGTCGTTTGCTAAAACGAGAAAATTATGCCCAAAATTCGGGACCCCTGAATCTGAAAAATACTACAATGCCACAAATCGACCCTAAATTTGTCAGCTGTTTCGTCATTGAGATAATCCTCCCCCCATAAAACTAGTTCGTATTCTTTCTATCGTTTCTTCATAGCACTAACCTAAGTTATTTTTAAAATGTGGATTCGTTGCGTACAGATCTGCAAGTATATTTTTTCCAGAAACCTGCGAAATCTTGAATGGTTTAACTTGTTCAAAGGATTATCGGCAAGTTCAAAAACTGCAACACGTTGTAAAATACGAATGATTTGTTGGAAGGGATGGAAGCAGTTTGTGTAAGTAGGACATGAAAATATTTATTTCCGTTTGTCCGTTGCACTGCTCGAATCTGTTTATCACGGCCAATATACTGAGTAACAGTGAAACGTTTTTCTGCAGCCAGCTTTGGTTCCCGCAGTTTACAGTGCAATATATAGCCATTTGTCAAAAGAAACACTTTCACCAAATTCTTTATTATGACTGGCTTTAGTAATTTTAACCAGCACAACTTTCAATTCAACTTCAATTACGACAATTCTTTGGTGTTCTTATTCGCAATAGTTTTTTAACCCCGGGGGCTCAATCTGGTGAATATGGGCTTGGCACACCCAGGGTCCTGGGCTGGATATCATCATTCTTCTCTTTCTTGGTGATTCCCTTCTCTCTCTCTCTCTCTCTCTCTCTCTCTCTCAGAGTAATTCAGAATTTTTTTTTTTTGGTTGGTGCAGCATATGCCTCAGGCTTCCTTGCACCAGTGGCGTAGCTACCATGTAAGCAGGCAAGACAATTGTCTCCGGGCCCGGGCTCGGGCCCCCCTAAAGCCCGGCGTCTTTGGCTGTCTCCTGTTTTTGCAATTTTCATTAATTAAGTAGGGGCCCAAACATGTTCGTTGCCTCCGGGCCCGAAAAAGGGTAGCTACGCTACTGCCTTGCACCATACGGCTAATAGTAATGATAATGAGTAACTGGGACCCTCAGAAAATTACTTGCCACTGCATACCCACATTACCTATACAATGTAAGCTCATGTTCTATTTTTATTACACAACTGATCATTTAATTCGAGAAATGGCAACACCGCCGTACAACCGCTCAAGTTTCGGATAACTACCGGCAGATGGCAGGAGAGTATGTCCAAGAATAAAATTACATAGTTGAAAGTTGTGACACGTCTCGTAGTAGCTGTAAAGTGGTCTTAAGTTATGAACTGTTTTGTGAGCTGCATAATGCAAATGAAGGCAGAACAACGTTTTGTTATACAGTATTATTTTCACCGTAGTCTGCGTGCAGCAGAGAGAGTGTGGGAGTGTCTGAGGGCTTCCACCAATCCAGAACAAACTGTAAAGGACCTGGAAATTCGGGATAACGACTGGAGAATCGCATTCCATCAGTAGAATGTCAATTTACAACACTATACAAGTGACTTTTACAAGGCACCTTTATTTGTAGCGAATCCCTGCTCGCAGGAATCAAAATTTGCAGGAAATTACAAAACTGCGTGAACACCTTCACGCAGTTTTGTAATTTCCAACACACGATTTCAGAGGCACGACGAAGGAATTTTTAGTTGCATAGTGACTTGGTCACATACTCTCCTACCATCTATCGGCACAATTCGCTGAAACTTGAGTGGTTCTACTCTAGCGATGCCATACCACGAATTAAATTATCAGCTGTGTAATTTCAACCAGCTGCAGTTTTGTCGTTGTGGGTTTTTTGGCACAAGGGCCTTCTGGGCCATATTGTGCCTTTTCATTATTAACTTATGATTGAGCCTTTAATATTATGGTTATCAGAGGCGATTATATATATTTATGCTTTAAGCATTTAACAGTGCTTCAAAATGTGCTTTAATGCCAAGTATGTATAGTAAATTTAAAGGTTTCTGCATATTGGACAGAGAATAAAAACGGAATTTCCGGCTACTTGAGTATTTAGGGCATTCTGTTTATACTCCGGCACGACAATCAAGTCAGTAGAGTGTACAATAAATCGTCAATACAAATATTTATCGTATTTAGTAGTCACGGGCTTGAACCCCGGTCCACTCAAGAAACGCGTGCTATGCACTCTCGCTCTTGACCACTCGGCTACGTTAGGCCAATCTAATGTTTGATTGTTACCTTAGTCTGACCGAAGGGAGAGTGAGTTGGGTTTTCTCCCACAAGCAAGAACAGATGAGTTGTATAAGAGTGACCAATACGGAGTCTCGCCAGCCTGCTTTTCTGAAATTAGAAGTCCACAGCTGAGGTTCTTTTTTAAGCTGAAATCGATTATTATTCACGTTTGTTTACCACAGTTCAGACCACTGAAGCCTACATGATGTTTTAACAGTGGATTTATAATCAGATGGGACTTTCATATGGTAGAATGATCCACTGTTAGGAAGTTTAGCAGCACAATCTGCACTTTCATTAGCTGGGATGCCGACATGCCCAGGGATCCAGCAGAAGGTGACCAACTGGTTGGTTGTTGTTGGTATTTGGCTTAACGACACAAGGGCTACTGAGGCCAAATTGTATCTGCTCATAGTTTATTTAGTCAAAATATACCGCTGCATATGTTGTTTTGTTGTTATTTGGTTTTTAGGAGCATTAACAACTAAGGCCATATTGCTCCGGGGATATGCGGTGGTCATTTCCTGGTCTTTCCGCATCCTCCGTATTTGGTGGTCACGGACTCGAACCCCGGTCTAATCAAGAAGCATGTGCTAAGCACTGCTGCTCCTGCCCACCTGGCTACGGAGGCGCCCTGTATATGTTAAATTACATACTCCTGTATAGGCCAATACATTTTGAATAGATTATAAGTTCTATGTTTGCATCATTTCCCAGGATATGAGTTAAATCATGTGAGACGTTCAGCCTAGAGAGAGACTGAAAAGTGTTTGACCATATAGGTGAATATAAAGGACAATCAAACAGAAAATGCCTAACCGTAAGTTGGCTGTCACAGGATGAACACTGGGGTGAATCTTCTCCCAGCAGCAGGAACAGATGGGTATGATGAGTGTGCCCAATTCTGAATCTTGTCGATACCACTTCCTCTCGTCTCTTTCGTCGAAGGCCTGAGAGCCACAGCTTTGGTTCTTGTTTTATCTGGTAAAGTTTATTGTTTGTGTTGCTTTTCCAGATCTGTGACCAGTTGTCGTAACTTGCTTTGCGAATAACAGGCTTATAATCAGTGTAAGGAACCTGAGGATGTTGTGAGACAGCGGGTTGAGGATGTTTAGCTGCGAGGTCCGCAATTTCATTACCCGGAATGCCAAAATGGCCAGGGATCCAGTAAAAACTGATTCACTGATGGGACACGCTGTCTGCGTGGGTAGCACAGTGGTATCGTCACCGTCCTCCCCACACCGGGTGGAAGAGGCACGGGTTCGAATCCCGTCGATGACGCGAGGAACTTTAATGGGCTTTTTTCCCCCCGTGGCTGACTTATATGGTCTCAGGCGTAAATAGCAGGAGTTTTTCGTTCAGCAAAACTGGCAAATCGACCAGAGAACACACGCAACTCACAGACATAATACATATACCGGGTATATGTAAGAAATTATGGGTGGCCCTAAAATAAAAAAATTTTACATTTTTTTTTTCTTTTTTTTTTTTTTTATTGGACACGCTGCAGGAAAATAGCTGAGCATCAATGCATTTCAATGAAGGATGAGAATATGAGAAATTCTTCCTTATGGCAGAAACAGCACGGAGGGAGTCGGTATAAATTATGGCAGGTGAGATAGAAAGTTCAATAATTTTACTAAGTGCTAATTTCATAGCATATAATTCAGCTGTGAAGACGCTGCAGGCTAATAGAATTGAGGCTGTAACCGTAAGAGAAGGAAAAACTGCAGTAGCACCAATCGTACTGGCTGTTTTGGATCCGTCAGTATAGATTTTACAGGTATGGGAATTCAGAATAGTGTGAGCCAAGTGCAACTACTTGATATTAAAAGGAGGTACGGTATTCTTCCCCCACTCCAGAAAATGTGTACATTAGAGGCAGAATCGTATGTCCAAAGTGGAACAGGTGCAGTTGCGTCCTGAAAAATATCGCTTAAATTGATATTCCAACTCTGAGAATGCTCTTTAATACTGAGTGAAGCAAGTCTATTTTCATTTGGCTTACTCTCATAGAACAAATCCCACCGAGTATTATAAAGATACTCCCAACTGGGGCGCGATGGAAGACTCTGGATCTTAGCAGCGTAGTGGAGCAGTAATGATTTCCTACGAAGATGTAATGGAGAATCATGTGCTTCGATATAAAGATTGGAGAAGTCCTAAAAGCGCCCAACGCAGTCCTGAGAACACTGTGCTGGATAACACAGAGACGTTGTAAAGTAGTGATCCTAGCAGAGTCATAGACCGGACAACAATAATCTAGCCGTGAACGGATTAAAGTTCTATAGAGATGAAGGACAGTATACCGTTCAGCGCCCTATGACACAGTCGAGACTGATCGCAGTATATCCAGACACTTTAGACACGACTTTTTTAAATGACAGATGTGAGCTTGGAAGTTCAGCTTGCTGTCTAATATCTATCAGTCCAAGAAATTTAACGGTACTAACAAGCGGGATTGGAATACTGTTTTTTTTTTTTTTTTTTTTTTTTTTTGTAGTTCAGGATCGGGATGGAGAGCTCGTTTCTTGCAAAAGTGAGTGACAGTGCATTTCTTTTCTGATATATTCTGTAACCGTTCCGTGACGTCCAGGATTGTATTTTGGTAATGGCAAGTTGGAGCTGCCGTTCGATTGTATTCATATTTTGACACTGACAGGAAATGGTAAGGTCATCTGCGTACATGTAAGTTATTATTATTATTATTATTATTATTAGCCATATAGTGCAAGGAAGCCTGAGGCTTATGCCGCACCGGCCAAAAAACAAAATAATTTCTGAATTACCCCGAGAGAAAACAAGAGTCAGAAGTAAAAAGGAATCACCAAGAAAGAGAAGAATGATGATATCCAGCTCAGGACCCTGGGTGTGCCAAGCCCATACTCACCAGAGGAGAGCCCCTGGAGTAAAAATTTTGGGGTATTTCGTGTTAAGCTGCTAACTCGGATTGAAAATAGTGTTGGACTAAGTATCGATCACTGCGGTACTCCTTCCTGAAAGTGGGATGCAGAGAGTATGTTTTTATATCGGACCTAAAAAGAACGCAATTGCAGAAAATTTTGAATTATTTTCGGCAAATGGGCCCTAAGATCCAAATAGTAAAGGTCCATAATAACCCCATGTAGTGTCAAATGTCTTTTCAAGATTTAGATTGACCATGATTAAATGTTGTTTCATGACAAAGGCACTGCGGATATGAGATTCGGCTTTGATAAGCACGTCCAGCGTTGATCTATTCATCCGAAAGCCATACTGAAGATCTGGAAGAAGATTCTGTGACTCGAGAATGTATGGAAGCCTAGTATGAACACCCTTTCGAAAATTTTACCCATGCAGCTCGTAAAAGATAATTTTCAACACAGGAATGATCTTTTCCTGGTTTTGGTAATGCAATAATGAAAGAATGACTGCAGGAAGAAGGATAGGCATTTTCGGAGAATATCCGATTATAAAAGATTAACATGGTACTCAAATCCTCTTCAAGTAAATTCTTCAGCATAACGTAATTAACTCCATCTGGGCCTGCGGCACTATTTGAAGATCTGTTTAACGATTCTTGAAGTTCTATTAATGTAAAGGTTTGGTTGTACGGGAATGAGCGGTGCGTGAAAAAGTTGATTTTATATCGGTCTGCACCAGCTCTGATATTCTGAAATGTGGACGCATAAGAGGCAGAAGCAGAGATCGTAGCAAATGATTCTGCAAATGCATTAACAACTTCGTCAATTGTAACTATCTAGGTCTTTCCCTTTGAAGTACTGGAGAGGGCAGACGAACGAATTTCCCATTTAGTGCCTATATTCTTTTCCAGATGAGGCGTGTGTCGGTGTCTTTTGTGATGGTTCAGGCAAAAGCAATCCACGAGTCTCGTTTTGCTTTCCATCTAATTTGCCTTGCTTTTGTTTTAAGCCTTTTATAAGCAATGAGTTACTAGTGGTGGGACTCTTACAGAAATTATTCCAAGCTCGGTTTTTTTCCTGTTTGGCAATGAAGCAATCTGTATTTCACCAGTGATTTCTGTGATTGCGATATGTCTTGGATTTTGGAATGTAGGTATTAGCGGCAGTCAGAATTACATCATCAATAGGTTTGAACATAAAATCTGTCAAGAAGTATTTGAGCAGAACAGCCATTCCAGTTCGCCTTTGTAAACTTTCAAGTGGATCATTGATCAGAATTTGGAGTTATCCCTGTTTGTAAAGAGCAAATAATCGGAAAGTGATCACTGCTAAAAGGATCGGTTAATACAAATCTTGTCATGATTGGAAAGACGGATGGTGAGCAAATTGACAAGTCAATTCAAAGTAGCTCCTGTAGGTAGGTGGATGTAGGTAGGAGATCCAGAGTTTAATAAATTCAGATCATTATTATTCATAAATTCCTAAATCAACTTGCCTCTTCTGTCCATTGTAGCTGATTCCTACAATGTATGGTGTCCATTAAAGTCAGTGAAAACACAAATTGGAGTTGGGAGTTGTGTAATGAGGTTGTCAAGTTCTGAATGGGAAAGTGGTAGAGATGGAAACAAGAAATCAGATCATCTCACAGGTGATCTGATTGAGGCTGCCATTTACACAACTGAAGTCTTTCTTGGTAAGAGCACCTATTTGTTCCGCTCACCAATCTCGTTGTACTTATTTATGCTTGTTCCAGCAGCTCTATATCCTTCCTAAAAGAAGGCTTCCAGACCTGTTTGCAGTACTCAAGGTGCGGCCTGATCATTGGCTTATATGATGCGATAATCAACTCCTTTATTCCTGCTAGCAAAATTCCTGTATATCATTGAAATAACACCATGTCACGAGCTGTCCTGACAGCCTCTCTGCATCGCTCAGAGAACTTCATAGCTGACTGCACAATTACCCCAGATTATTTTCATTTCCCACTACCCCGAGTGTAGTACAACACAGATGGTAAGTTCCTCTGGGTTACTGCTACCCATGTTAAACCATGTTAAAAATATCAACGTTAAACTTCCATTGCCATTTCTCAGCCCACTTGTGTAACTTTTCTTGATCCTGTTGCAGTAGCTTACTGTCATTAACCACTCTGACAATTTTTGTATCATCTGTAAACTTGGACATCAAGCCTGATATGTCTCCATCAATATCATTGATAATTATAAAAACAACAATGGGCCCAACAGTCATGAACTAATAGCATCAGTCCATGAAGAGCAATGTTCGATGATTACCACTCTCTCTCTCTCTCTCTCTCTCTCTCTCTCTCTCTCTCTCTCTCGTCTCTCTCTCTCTCTCTCTCTGTCTTCTCCCACTTAACCATCCCTTTATCCATACCAGCAACCTACCCTTAATATTATTAAGGGCAGGTTGCTGCTATGGATAAAGGAATCAGCTAATTAAAATTAAACTGTTATTGCTTGACAAATGTGTACTGAATATCGTTAGCGGTTACGTCCCACAGGCAAGATATGATGCATAAGAGGAGTGACCAACTAATTAAATTGTTATTGCTTGACAAATGTGTGCTGAATATCATTAGCGGTTACGTCCCACAGGCAAGATGTGATGTATAAGAGAAGGATGCCTTTCATGAGGACCTGGATGGGGTGATCAACAACATGCCTGATGATCAACAGAACGTCATCGGAGCAGACCTCAATGGACATGTGGGTCGGAGAGCCCAAGGCTACCCTGGATTCCATGGCAGCTTTGGATGTGGTGAGCGCAATGCGGATGGAGAAAGGATCCTGGAGATGGCTATGACTCGTGGATTGTGGACAGTTAGTACCCAGTACAAGAAGAGAGAGAGAGAGAACAACACCTTATTACATACCATAGTGGTGGGCATAGTACCCAGGTCGACTACATGATTTTGAGAGCCAAAAATAAGAAATGGTACCAAGACTGCAAAGTCATCCCAAGAGAAAGCTTACTCAATAACACAGACTTCTGGTATGTGATCACATTATTGAAGGAATTTGGCAAAGCTATCACAAGAAGTTTGAGGAGTGCATCAAATGGTTTAGGCTACAAGAACATGAGCCTAAACTGAGACTGCAGGAGTTACTTTTACAGGCTTTTAGAGAAATCGAGGAGGATCCAAACCTGATGACTGTGGACCAAATATGTAACAAGGCCCAGACAGAGATTATGAAGGGAAGAGAAGAAATTCTAGGGAAGACCAAAGGAGGAAAGAAATTCCATAGAGAAACCTGGTGGTGAAGTGAAGAGGTTCAGAAGGCACTGAAGGACAAGAAGCCAGCTTTTAAAGAATGGCAGAGAGACAGAACTGATGAAAACAAGAATAGGTACAAGGAAAAGAAAAGACAAGCTAAACACGCAGTAGCTAAAGACAGGGACAGAGCTGTGGAAGGACTGTATTATAGTATGAACACCAATGAAGGCGAATTGAAGATATTCCAAGATTGCCGGAACACGGTTCAACAAAAAGCAGTACATAAGAGTGATAAAAGCAGTAAAAGATCAGACTGGTAAGATTGTTACCAAAACAGCAGATGTAAACAGGAGATGGAAAGGGTTTTTCGAAGGGAACATGAATAGTGAATGAAACGTCGCTGGAGAAGAACATGAGCTAGACACATGATGAGGACGTTGAGGATATAAAGGAGGAAGAAGTTCTGCTAGTTTGCATAGTATGAAGTCAGGGAAGGCAGCAGGGCCCGACATGATACCCATTGAAATTTTCAACGGGCTAGGGCAGAGAGGAGTCCCATTTAGGAACGAGGTTAATGAATAAAATAATGGGAGAAACCAAGATACCAGATGCTTGGAGGGAGAGTCTTATAGTACCGATATATAAGAGGAAAGGAGACATACTGCAAAGTAATCTCGGTTGGAGTCCAATCTGGCCTAGTCAGTACTATCCGGCATCCTCTTCACCGCCCTGATTGCTCCACTGGCAATTCGAGAGATTAATACCTTAATATATGCCGACGACTTAAAAATACGCTAATTAAGGCAAACCAAGACCCTCACCAAATCTCAGAAGAGCTAACATCCACTCTCTCAGCAATAGCTACCTACCTCAAGCAATTTGGTCTATGCATAAATCCAGAGAAACCAGAAACCATGGTTTTCTCGCTAAAACAAAACCCAACAAAAATAAATCCAGCCCTCAATGGAGCTTCTATCCCGCTTGTTCAAAATCACACTGACTGAGGGATCAGATTCAACCCAAAGCTTCTGTTCAGCCAACATGTAAACATGCTCCACGCAAAGGCCGCTAGAGTAAGATGGCTATGCATGCAGAATCTTCCACACATAACAGATAAATCCACCATCATCAGATACATTTCAACAATTGTTTATTAGTATTAGTATTAGTAATGGCCGCATGGTACAAGAAAGCCTATGGCTTATGCTGCACCAGCCAAAAAAAAAAAAAAAAAAATCCGAACATAATAAAGATAAAAAAAAAAAAAAAAATATATATATATATATATATATATATATATATATATATATATAGTAAATAAATAATAATAATTAATAAAAAAAAAGGAAATTAAACCTATTATCCTATGCGCTTCCCTTACTCGAAAGTACTATCCAGATGACCTTTGAATTTCCCCAAACTGTCGGCCTCTACCACCCATGAAAGCAACTTATTCCAGTAATTTATAACTCGCTGGCTAAAATAAAACTTCCTGCAGTCCAATCTAAACATTTCCCCCCGTAACTTGAATTTATGTTCCCTAGTTCTAGCATCATTTATAATCTTGAAAATTTTGTCCTCATTCATTTTACTGATACCTCTCAGAGCCTTAAACAACTCAATCAAATCTCCTCTAAGTTGTCTAGTTTCCAAACTCTGCAACACACATATTCGAAGTCTTTCTTCATAAGGATGCCCTTTTGCCGATCTCACCAGGCGAGTTACCCGTCTTTGCACCCTATCAAGAAGCTCAATGTCTTTCTTTAGGTGCGGTCTCCATACTTGAACACAGTACTCCAAGTGTGGTCTAACATAAGCCTTATATAATGGGATTATCACGTCCCTATCTCTACATGCAAAAGTTCGATAGATCATCGATAGGACACCATGGGCCTTCCTTGCAACCTGTTTACAATGCTCAGAGAATTTCATGTCCCTTTCCTCCAGTACTGGGTTTAGTTGAACTCCACCAAGTGAATAAGTTATTTTGGGATTACTGTTTCCCATGTGTAATACCTTACACTTTGTTGGATTAAAGCATAGCTGCCATTTTTCTGACCATTCCTGAAGTCTATCTGGGTCTCTCTGAAGAAGCTCAGCTTGACAGTGATCATTAACTACTCTACCAATTTTAACATCATCTGCAAATTTAGACATCACGCCCTCTATCTCTTCATCAATGTCGTTTATGAAAATTAAAACCAACAGTGGTCCTAATACTGATCCTTGGGGAACCCCACTTCTTACATCAACCCAATCTGAGGAACAGCCATTTATCACAACCCTCTGCCTCCTGCCCTGAAGCCATCCGTCTATCCATCTAAGGATTTTCCCAGTGATTCCAACCTGTTCCAGCTTATAGAGCAACCGCTCATGTGGGACTGAGTCAAAAGCTTTGCTGAAATCTAAATAAACAATGTTATCCCCCACTTCTCTATGCTGCAGATATCTGGGCATCCGCATCTCCATCTCCCTCTACCACCAAACCAGTGTTCTCCTCCGAGTATTGGCTTCTCAAATGGATTTGCCACAAGCTCAGCCTACCTCCCCAGCTTCGAACCACCGCAATGGCAAACACACTCGACACCCCAAGGCTCACGTGGCTCACTGATGAAAGAAGAATCGTCATTTCATTCAATTCATGTCTGTTCTCGTCTCCTCTCCTTCCTTCTGGAATAACTGTGCATGGAGAGTCCCAGTGGCGCATCTGCGGGCAAATACACAGCTATTCTCTCTCTTCAAACACGCCTTCACCTGTCGGACCGGTTCCTTCCTCAGCAGATGTTATCAAGGGTCCAAGATCTAGAGGCCAACTTCAACAAGTTTAGTCAAGATCGACAATATAAAAGAAGAATACTCCGTAGTGGGCGGCCAAGGCCACCACTATTATAACCTGAGTCCCGATCAATGTATTCTCTTACTAGATCCAATGTATATAATTATGCTACTCGATGTACAGTATATTCTTATGTTATGAACAGTGCGTAGCACACGCTTCTTTGATTAGACCGGGGTTCGAGACCGTGACCACCAAATACGGAGGATGCGGAAGGGTCAGGGAATGCCCACTGCATATCCTCAGAGCAATATGGCCTTAGTTGCTAATTCTCCTAAATACCAAATAACAACATTATGTTATGTATTTTTTGAATAATATTCTGTACACTCACTTAATGTTTAATATACCCAACTCACACCTCTATTTTTCTAATACTTTAACTTATTCATTATTGTTGTACTATTTTATTTTATTTATTTATTTATTTGTTTTTTATTTGTTTATTTATTAATATTATATATTTATTTTTTTGTATTATTTTGGCAACTTTGTCTTTACATTACATTGTTAACCGCTGGCCACTGTGCCGTGACGGGCAGTTGCAACTGCTCTACTATGTACATCACTATCTCGCTGTTGCAATAAAGATTTCTATACAAGACTGCAACAACTATAGACCTATTAAACTAATGGCCAGACAATGAAGTGGTTAGAGAGGGTTGTCGAAAGAAGACTAAGAGTTAAACTACAAGACCATATTATCAAGAACCAGCTTGGCTTTATGAAGGGGAGAAGCACTATGATGGAATATTTATAGCAAGGGTCCTGCAAGAGAAGTACAGGGAGAAAGAACATGCTCTCCACTTAGCCTTCATAGACCTAGAAAAATCTGATGACAAAAGTACCTAAGAGTCTTCTGAAGAATGCTGTTTCTTGTATTCTATTTATCTTGTGAACTCCTCTGACCGTTTGGTCGTCCTGGAGTATAAACAGAAAATTTATTTATTTTTAAGTGTCTGAGGAAGAGGTGTGTTCCAGAGACCTATGTAAAGCTTATCCAGAATATGTACCAGGACAGTAGAACCAGAGTACGTAGTGCAGCTGGAGTTACTGATGCCTTCACTGTTAACGTCGGCTTACACCAGGGTTCTGCCCTTAGCCCGTTTTTATTCATCATCCTAATGGACACACTAACCAGAGACATTGAGAGCAATGGCTCTGACAGTTTACTCTTTGCAGATGACATCATGCTTAGTGGCGAATCGCGAGAGTAGAGAACAGGAGAAGCTAGAGAGATGAGTAACAGTTCTAGAGCGGGAAAGTCTAAATGTCAACAATACGTGAATTGTTTTGGCAACCGAGACGGCTCTCTCAGCATTAGCAACGTACAGTTTAATAAGTTTAATAATTACAAGTACCTTGGGTCGTGCTAGACACAAATGGCAGCTGTGAACAGGACGTCCGAAGTAGAATACAATCTGGATGGGCCAAATGGCGGGAAACGTCTGGTGTTTTGAAAGGCAAGAAGATGCCAACTAAACTGAAATGAAATGAAAAATTTAAAAACAGATGGCAAGGCCGTGTGGCTCGGAGTGCTGGGCTGTCGTAAGAAAAGAAGAACGAGCTTTAATGTCAGCAGAAATGAAAATGCTAAGGTGGAGTTTGGGAATAATCCCAAGAGATAGAAGGCGGAATGAAGATGTGAAACAGGAGATAACTGCACCCATCAACTTGAAGAACAGACTTAGATGGTGTGGGCACGTCCAGCGCCACGAGTTTACCCACATTAGCAAGAATGTTCTTAGCTGCCAAGTTCCAGGTCAAAGGAGGAGAGGCAGGCCGAAGATGACAATAGAGAGCAGAGTGCGGCAATACATGCAGGAACTAGTGCTCACTCCGGCAAACTGTGCCAACCGTACTAAGTGCAAGCGTTCCATCGTTGTCGCTGACCCCTGACCGGGACAAACAGCGCGGATAAAGTAAAGTAAGGTAAGTACTAAATGAATCTAATTAAAAAGTACTACGAGTACAGAACAATTGAAATAAATAAATACGGATTTTTGTAAAGTGAAGAATCACGATAGATAAGGACACTTTCTACTCATGTAAATGAGTGCATTAAATTCATGCAACGTTAGTTTATTCTTAGCTAGCAACCACGAATCAAACTGAAGTCCATTGATAAAAGTTATAAAAATTTAAAAAAAAAAAATCATAAATTTTTATTTTTATTCATGATTTTCTTTCACTCTGATCACTGGTTATCTTGGATATCAGGTAGCAAAACCGCACTTTACTAAAAATAAATAATGTTTTATGCCTTTGATGCATTCAGTTCCGTGGTATAATTATGTTTTTATCTTTATCCACTTTAGAGACATAACTACGTTTGTTTCAGTAATAAAGCGAAAAATGGTTTCACCATTCATACATGTATATGTGGCTATTCACTTACATCGTATCCTGAGATGCTCATGACATACATTCTTCATATTCAAAAGAACTTCCATCCATCCTTCCTTACGCTCCCCCCAACCCCCAAACTTTAATAATTACGAACGTCTCTCCGTAACAAATCTATCACACGCTGTCTGCCAACGAAGTCGCTGCGAATTCCACAGCCATGAAACAAATTCTAAAAGGCGCCTTACTGGCTATATCACACAGTCCCTTCCTGTACGTTATTAAGGCACACTAAGGCAATGTATACGTTTTCATTAGTTCATGACTAAGGGTTAATAAATCAAGAAGTGGCGCGACAAATTTAAATATGCTGGTACACTTTATTTCTAATATGAATTAACTGCTGGTGAGCAAAACCACACATGAACATTTCGCTAATTTCTTACTTGCTTAAAACAAAAAATTCATTTTTTAAGCGGCACGAACGAACCATTAAATACTATTTATGTGTTATTTACAACCTGATTGCAATATTGCATATTTAAGAATTGTGACGCAGTTTATTCCTAAGCTGCAGAAATAAAAAATTATTCGGAGAATTACGGTTTCCAGAATGCGCGCGCGCGCGCGCACACACACACACACAAGATAAGATCTCATTCTCATCGTTAATTGGTTTAGAAAGTCTTTTATTAACTTAATACACAAAAAAAAACAAGTGCACAATAAATTCGCAAGAAATACGGATTTTTGAAAGCTGCCGATTTTTTTATACTTTGTTTCTTTTTTTTTTTTTTTTTTTTTTTATTGCCTTAGTTTCGCCAATAGTATAATCCCTATTTCTATGCAGCATTTTAAATCTGCAGAAAATAATAACGTAATTCTTCCTTTCGAATTTAGTTAAATCGCAAAATCACCAATTGTTATAATAAGTCTCCTTAATTATCTTAAGAAAATCAGCTGCATTTGCTTCACCTTTGTGATAAAATTATATTCGTTAAGTATATTTACATTATATACTTTTCTATATTTTTCTTTCTCAACATAGTTTTGTTAACATAAACGAAACAATTTAAAATTAAATTTACTGTTAATTCTGAATCTGAATCAAAATACAGAACGTCATTGGGAGGGGGGAAATTGATTCCCCCCTCAGTGCTGGAAAGAGCTCGTTCGAACCCCTTGTTAAAAATATATATATTTTTTGATAAAACTTGAAACTATTTTAACTGGTTTACGTGAAATTTTTCCGAAGCAAGCCCCTTGTTAGCAAATTGGCAGCACATACCCAGAAGGTCTCATAATTATCTTAAAGGTAAAACATAAATGGTGTGTGGGGGGGGGGAATAATTTCATTTAATTGAATTTTTAAACACAGATGTATTTTTGCCTAAATATCTTTCTCTATGCACGCACACACACATAGTACAGTATATACATATATACTGTACTATAGAATACTATACTATAGAATGTTGTAAATAATAGTTAATAATATTGCATATGTATGGGTGGATGCACACAATGTGAAAGTGAGATATGAACAAACACCTTCAAGTGCTATGCTACTAACGAACTGTGTTAGTTAAAATAGAATGATAGGTAAAAATTATTTTTCAAAATACGGAGCTGAAGCGTACAGTGTGAAGAATACAAACCCAGAAGGAGAGGAAAATGGAAGTGTAAAGAAAGAAAGAAAGAAAGATGCTGAAACTTGAAAGAATGTGAATTAATGATTTTAACAATGTAATATATTATTATGTTAAAATATAATCATTATCAATATGATAATGATTATATTCATAGTATAATATATAAAATAGTAGTTATCAGCACAAGTTGTAGATTTTTGTAAATTTTTTTTTTAACAAAAAATGAGCAACTATTCTTAGGTAAGGCTTCGGATGAGTGTTAATGAATTTAAAACATTAATGCTGAAATAAAACTAAAATAAAATGGAACATCACAGCTATGATGTTCCACTAAGGCCACAATGTTCCTAAACGATTCACATTCCTTTAGATGTTACCTACCTCCCCTAAACGTTTGTACCAATATTTTTGAGACATCCTGTATACTAACGTTCTTAAAAACGGGACTAAATTTTATAAATAGGGCAGCTAATTGCATTGTTACGCATGCTTACTTTAATTTATTGATATGAAAACACATATAGCGGCACCTAACAAAGGAATGTAACGGAAATGCAGATGTATTCAAATATTTGTATTGTTGCGATCAGTAGAAGTAACTGCAGGAAGTATGATTGTGATGTTACTATTCTACAAATGGATTTTGCTAACCTCTTCCAAGCCAAGGATGTTTTCACATAAAATATATTTCAAGGTACGTGATATTTTATTTTATAAGTTTAGTTCAAAGAAGTATATGTATTTAATGTATATTTTGCATGTGAATATTTTTTTTATAAATAAAAAATATTTTAAAAATATATGTGTATATTGTTTTTAGGGTGGGGTTGTAAAATCGAAATCGAAGTCCCGCATTGAAATACTAAGGACCTGGTCACGTTATCTACAACTCACAATTTATTTCATTTTTGAGCTCTGAGCAGAAACGTATCTAGGGAGAGAGCCTTGTTTGATCATCATGACATGAGTAGAACTTTCTTGGCTAACGTTTCGGTATCAGCGAACAAGGTTCGAGCACCGCGTTGGCTCGTACATTGATCAGCTACTGGAGATGGGAAAAAAATGAAAACAAATTTATAGTCATAAAAGCGCATTCTAGTTGTACCTGTATACACAACCAGTGGCGGCTCGTAACTTACGTATGGGGGTGCTGCTTCTTAAAGTTACATTAAATTGCCTTGGTTATAAGACATAACAGTAATAATAATAAGCAAGTTAAAACTGCTACAAAACATTAATTGGACACATGGGTATTCTCGAAATTTTATTTAAAAATAAAAGCCATTCTTCGCTTTTTATTTGTTGAAAATAGATTAATAACGTTTTCACTCAAGTTTGGTGCACTGTTCAAATCGGCACTGCTCGCTCCGCAGTTCCTTTGGCTCGTTTTATCACCTCTAAAATTGCGTATTGGCAACCTGCCAACTAAGCATTGACTCACCCACTGAGGCCTAAATGAGGAACTGCGTATTGCGCAGTTCCACCCAGTTTCACCTACAGTTAAACTTCAAAGTTGAAAGCGATATCGTGTTTTCATTCGTTTATTATTGAAATGATTATTGGAAACAGAGAATGAGTATACTATATGCGGGACCTGTTAATAAAAATATTCATTACGTTCTTCACAAAATTTCATATAACTCCGTTGACTATATTTAGATTAAAAAAGCTAGGATGCTGCAGTTCCTAGTGCCTACCAACGAGCCGCCCCTGTAGACGGCTACATGTAACTGTACTATCCACAAGGAAGCAAAATGCATCGATACATATAAATTATCAGGTGATACAGTAGCCCAAGGCAATTACAAATTAGTCTATAATCAATTCATAATCAATTCACATGAATTGTCAAACTAATTGAGCAAGCTTATCTGCGAAAAGACCTAAACCTCCCAAGCACTTCCTAGTTCATTTCACAAATATACGTGGTCTCAACTCTAATCTCAATGATGTCCATTTCCACTTGCAGTCTGCCAAACCCCATGTACTTTTTCTGACCGAATCTCAGTTATCGGTTGATTCAACTACTGGTCATCTGAGATGGCCAAATTATTCGCTTTTTGATTCCTTTCGCCTCAAAGGTGATACTTGTGCATATATCCGTTCTGATATTCCATGTCATACACTTGGCAATTTGGAATCTCCTCTCTTTGATCTTCTCTGGCTTAAAATCTCTCTACTTCATTGTGTCAAATTCATCTGTTGTCTCTACCGTTCTCCCAACTCCACTAATCACTTGGAGCTCTTTGACTTCCACTCTTTGCAACTTGACTTTCTTCAGTCCAACTTTCCTAACAGTGAGGTAATTTTCCTTGGTGATTTTAATGTTCACAACTCCAGCTAGCTTCCGTTTTCTAGTCACACCGAACCAGCTGGTCGAGATGCTGAGGCTTTTGCAATTACTAATGACCTAGCACAGATTGTTCATGTACCTACAAGAATACCGGGCAATCCTAATCATACAGTCAACACGCTTGATCTTTTTCTCACAAACAACCCTTCTAAGTACACGGTCGAAGTCGGAGGTCCTTTAGACACTTCAGAGGCATCTTTTCTCTTTTAATCTCATGGCTATTCCCAACCTCGTGTTGTTTGGCATTACAAGAATGCAAAATGGAATGACCTGTGTGATTTCTTTTCTTCTTTTCCTTGGTCGGATTATTGTTTCAAAACTTTAGTTGTCAACGTTTGCTCAGATCGTGTCAGTGAAATTATTCTTGCAGGAATCGAATCCTTTATCCCACACTCCACTTTAAAATCTCGTCGTTTATCTAAACCTTGGTTTACCAATAAATGTGCTAAGGCTCTTCAAGAGAAGAATGTTGCATATCGTAATTGGCTTGTTTCGAATTCTTCAGTTTGATTTTCTGCCTACACCAAAGCTCGCAACAATTGTAAAGCAGTTATTAATCAGTCTACACTAGAGTTTGAACAGGCTAAGAGTAGAAAACTTGCTTCTTGCCCTAGCCGAGCATTCTGGTCTCTTGCCAAAGATATTGGCCGCAACTTTTGCCCATCTCTGCTCCCACCTCTATCCAAACCAGATGGTTCTGTTGTCACTTCAGCCAAGGATAAAGCTGACTTGCTAGCATCCCATTTTTCTTCTAACTGATGCATTAATGATCTTGGTAAAACACTTCCCACCATTCCCAACAGGCTCCATTCAATGCCTCCTGTGGTCTTCCGCCAAAAGGATATCAGAAGGATTTTGACGGATCTTGATGCTAAGAAAGCTCCAGGTCCCGATGGTATTTCTCCACTTGTTCTCAAAACCTGTGTTCCTGAACTTACTCCTATTCTTTGCCGCCTTTTTTCACTTTCGTATTCCAAAGGTGTTTTTCCTTCTGCTTGGAAATTTTCCCATATCCAGCCAGTTCCTAAAAAGGGTGACAAATCCCTCCCATTACAATTACTTCTACTCTTTCTAAAGTAATGGAGAAATCAATTAACCGCCAAATTTTAAACTACCTAGAAACCTTCCGTCTGATCAACGATCGCCAGTATCAGAAGCGGATTAAGGTCAGTTGACGCCCCGGGCACAAAAGAAAATATTTGGCCCCTTAAAAAAAAGAGAGATAGGGAAAATACAAATACGTGTTAACCATTTTTTAAATAAATAAAAAATATTATGTACTATTCATGTTTTATTTCCAATAAAATTTGAATATAATACATGTATTATATTATATTCGCGTCTTTTTTCAGCCCGTGATAGATGTCGATTCATTTTTCTAGCTACCATTATCAATGAAAAGAAAAATATAAAATTTAATAGTCTGAATGATTAGAATACCAGAGAAGAGATAATTTTTCGTTATAGTGCAATGAATTAATGATGAATTAAAATTCAGAAATTATTCATAAACTACAAAAATCCAGGCGCTGATGTAACAACAGGAATTAATTTTATCTTAATATAATTTCAACAATATACGATATACGCGTATTTGCCTTTGTAAGTACAAAGGAGCAAATACGATTCTATTCCTCTGATGAGCGGTAGCGCAGCCGCGCGGGGCCTATGCAGTGTAGTATGTGTATAGTATGCAGCGTAGTAATGAAATAATGAAAATAAGCAAATATAAACGTACTATCAGGTTTTACCGCCGATTGTAAACTTGTACGTAATTAAAATTGCACGAAACTTAGTGTCATTAGAAAAAAGTGTAAAGTTGGGGTTTTCAGGGACCCTTCAAAAGTCGGGGCCCAGGTTGCGCGGCCGCCGTTAAATCTGCCTGTGGTTGTAGGGTATGTTGGTGTCTAACGGCTTCGGCGATTTCTCCCATCTCCGAGGGTGTGCATTGTATTGGGTCAGAGATTTGAAGGTGTGTTGGGTCATGTGCAGTATATTGTGTTGTGCCCTTTGTTCTTCCGGTCTATTAGCAGCGAAGCCTCTAGTGGGACCCGACGTTACCACACCATGCCACAGGGAGGCTGACTGGGTGCACCACTGATGCTAGAGTACTCTGGTGGGTCCTGCCACCTACTCTCCTGGGATTTCAGTGGCTAAGACCAGATTTGAGAATGAAATGATCGCAGTTTCTTGAGCAACAGTTGTAATTTTAACAGTTAGTCGGTCTCAGGCATAGATAGCAAGGTTTTTTTTACCCCAGACCTGGAGTTTTTTCGTCCAGAAAACAGGCAAATCGACCAGACAAAATAACACGCAATTTACAGACAAAATAAATATGGGTAGATAAATACGTAATCATTTACAGGGGACCCAAATATCATAACTTTTGTAATTTTAGTTGTTTGCTGATAACTTGTTCTAGGGCCTAATAGGTCGGGCAATAATTTTGATGTATTTAGATCATGAAAAAAAAAAAACGTTGCGTAAGAGAAAAATAAGGTGGGGAGGCACAACACTGGAGGGTAGGAAACAGAAGGAAGGGGCTGACAGGGACCTGCAGACAATGCTTCTCGGCCCCTATTTAGGCATCACATATTAGATGACGAGGCACTTTATCCCTATTTAGGCGTCATGTATTCGATGACGAGGCACTTGGCATGTATTATTATTATATGTTTATTTCTCTTTCGAGACACCCACGGTGAGGATGTGGTTACATGTAATGATGTAAATACACTACATGTACTGATGTAAATACATTACATCAGTATTTACAAGCAATAAGTTCATGTAAAAACATGAACTTATTTACAACATTTACAAAAACCGTCGCAATGGGCGGTTTGTCTGTTATGAGGGGAAAACCGGAGTGAATTCAGTGAAAAACCTCACGACTACGGTTTGAGACCGCCAAAGTCAATACTGAATGGAAAATCCCTGTGAAAGTTCCCATATGGGGGGCAGCCGCAATCGAACCTCGACTAGCTATTCAGCAAGCCGGCAAAGTTTCCACAAGGCTAACGTTACCCCGTATGCTATCGCTTTAATTTCACATTTCTGGCCAGTCGCGTGAGCAGAGTGACGTGTTGCTAAACTTCCGTTGCGTCCCATTGTTAGGTGCCACTATAGATGTTTTCCAATTAATAATGAAACCCCGCTTCCATATTTTTGGTAATGATTTTCAATATTTTTTGTAATATTTTGTGTAATATTTTTGAATAATTTTTGAAATTTTATAAATAAACTCCATTAACTATCACCACCAGGTCTCATCCCTGTAAACTTCGTTACCAGTAGAGGAATGTTTTCAGCAAGTAATTAATTGTCAATAATTAATTCAATGAAAACAGACCTCTAAGTGTGCTAGTGATAGGAAGGAAAACTAAAGATTGATAACTGATAACTAGTAAAATAATACTGTGACCAATTCAGAACTCACTGTTTCATCGCTCCATCTGTTTGGGTATAACATGAATATACCCAAATAGAGACCTAATTGTATATATATATTTTTTTACTGGATTCGAAGTATAACTACCTGAGTATGCTAGCTGCTAGTATATGCAGCTCTTGCTTTCGAGCTGTTTATTATGATTCAATAAAAAAGAGGAAGAAGAGAAAAAAGAAAATAGATTAGTGCCCAGTACTGTAATGACCAGTTTTTCACGAAATCGGCAGTTCACGATTTAGTGCCCAATCGTGACTGCCGACAAAGAACGAGGCACCTTAGAGGGGATCCTGGTGATGTCTGTACGACTCTGTGGAGGGGGAAGAAATAGTAAAATTAAGAACTTAATTTTACTGACTCCTACGCACACTTTTCCCAAAAAGGACTCACTGGACTCACTGAAACAAATTGGACTCACTGCTCCCAAATAATGAGCAAAAATTAAATGACAATTATCGAACTATTTGTCTGTTTCTGTAATAGTCAAATCAATTGGTGATTTCTTAGTGGTTGTATTCATTCTTTATTCTGCAAGCGAATTGAGACATACTGAATAATTGTTCGAATACTTAGGTTTAACAGCAGAATGATCTTTCTCTTTCATCAATTGCTACTAGTAACTAAAGTTTCGAAGTTTTTTTTGTTTTTTTTTTCGGAATGCTGGAAAGCCCCAAAATACGTCTTATTCTGTTCCATCTACGTTAAAATTCGCAAAGCTCGTTTCTCAGCGGCACTTCAAGTATAAATTACACCTCTAACTTCTTATTTAAACTCTAACCTCTAAATTCTTAAAACTAAGAAATTAACTTAGTTGTGCTTTCTAACACTACTCGAACATAAACCAGACTACACTTCTAGCTTTTGCAGTAGTAATTTAAGTCATCACAAGAGCACTATGGCACAGATATGGGAAACCACCGGTGACGCCTTAACTGTTTCAACGAAAGGCAGTGGGTGTTAATGAAGACGCGTACCATTTTTATAATTTTTCAGTCCACATATTTAGAGAGCGGATCATCGGTGGACATAGATGTAGTGCATGACATTCATAACACAACTTACAGCAGGTGTTAAAATATAATCGGAAAATATTATTTAATGATATAAAATTCATAATAATAACAGCCGTAATGAAACAACCTAATGTAACAAATTTGAAGGTTTTAATTGTCATATTAAAGTGAATTTCTCTTTTATAATTTATGAGGGTTTGTTTATGGGAGGGTTTGTTTATGGGAGCATCAGGGTTTGTTTATGGGAGCTCGTGCGTCGGTTGCTTCCATATCGAAAATGGCACGTCTTGTCGATTGCTTATGGCCCACTGTGGTTAAGGTGTACAAAGAATCGTGTCAAACCACCTCGCGTCGGCAAAACTATAAAGGATTACGCAAGGTGGATGTGTCCGTAGTGAACAAAAGGTGCAATGCGTTGTATGGGCTCAACCGCAAATTACTGTGAGACAGTTTACATTAGCATTAGCATTAGCATTAATCTTAATATAATATGACATTAATCTTAATATAACATCTTAATATAATATGGGGAATGGAAGAAAAATATCCATATCCCCAATGTCAATGCGCCACACACACATTCAAAAAAAGAGGTTCCACGTGAGACGACCCAAAGCACTCTCTCCTCACCGCTGATCATCGTCAACGGCGAATGCTGTGGTATCAATAACGCGCTGGTTGGACAATGCAGGACTGGAAACGGGTGTGCTGGTCGGATGAGTCCAAGTACTTGGTGCAACACGCCAAAGGACACCTTCCTGTGTGGTGCAAGCAACAAGAGTCCATAAACCCATCGTGCATGGTGCCCACTATCCAAGCAGGTGGCGCTGGTTGCTTAATATGAGGCATGTTTTGCTGGCAAGAACTATAACCCCTGGTGCGTATGAACCAACGTTTCACTGGTGGGTCTACCGGCAGCTCTTAGGAGCCATGTGCACCTTGCCACGTTGCATTTTTTCTCAGAAAGAAATGGGATCTTCCAAGACGATAATGCGCCGTGTCATCGGGCCCACATTGTGTACGAGTGATTCGAGGATGGACACGCAGCCGTCAACCATTCCGACATTGCGGAAAGCCTTTCAGGCAGCAAGGTTGCAGATCCCTAGTGCATAGGTGAACAGCGGCTGTTTTCGTGTGAACGGCGGCCAATACAGTATTAGGTAGGTGGTCATAATTCAGTGATCATTGAATGTTATTATATTAGTGAAAAGGGCACATTTCTAATATTTGGCCATAGCTATTAAAATTCCCAGTTACACAGAAGCGGATTAAGGTCGGTTGATGCCCCGGGCGCAGAAGAAAATATTGGGCCCCTTAACATGTACTATTCGTGTTTTATTTCCAATAAAATTTGAATATAATATATCTATTATATTATATTCGCGTCTTTTTTCATCCCCTGATAGATGTCGTTCCATTTTTCTAGCTACCATTAGTAGCCTATCAATGAAAAGAAAAATATAAAATTTAATAGTCTGAATGATTAGAATACTAGAGAAGAGATGATTTTTCGTTATAGTGCAATGAATTAATGATGAATTAAAATTCAAAAATTATTCATAAACTACAAAAATCCAGGCGCTGACGTAACAACAGGAATTAATTTTATCTTAATATAATTTCAACAATATACGATATACTTTGTACTTGGCTTTGTAAGTACAAAGGAGCAAATACGATTCTATTCCTCTGATGAGCGGTAGCGCAGCCGCGCGGAGCCAATGCAGCGTAGTAATGAAATAATGAAAATAAGCGAATTTGTATAAACGTACTATCAGG
Organism: Mastigoproctus giganteus; assembly: GCF_048544385.1. NCBI lineage: Eukaryota > Metazoa > Arthropoda > Arachnida > Uropygi > Thelyphonidae > Mastigoproctus > Mastigoproctus giganteus. Next base: position 38,842,886 of record NC_143584.1, on the reverse strand, counting down.
TTTTACAGCCGATTGTAAACTTGTACGTAATTAAAATTGCACGTATGAAACCAAACTTAGTGTCATTAGAAAAAAAGTAGTCGTCCTCTGAAGAAGTCTTCCCGACTTCTGAAGGGGCCCAGGGCGCGAGCCCGAAATCCGCCTCTGGTTGTAAGGTATGTTGGTATCTATTTAGGCGTCACATATTAGATGACGAGGCACCTGGTCCCTATTTAGGCGTAACCTATTAGATGACGAGGCACTTGGCCCATATTTAGGCGTCACCAGATGACGATTGAACTTTAATTTTTCAACTTCCAACAACTTGGAAATTGAAAGTTGGAAAATCAAATAGAGGAGGGATGCCAAGAATATTTTCAGTAAACTTTTAGAGAGTCAAATTATTGAGTCTGCCGAATGAAAGGGTAACGTTAGAACAATTCTGAGATTTATAAAAATTCTTGGAAATATATATCTTTACTTGTAATAGTATCTTTCTTGTACGCATCTTACATAATCAATTTCTTGTGTCAAATTTCTTCCAATTCCTTGACATACAGCTCTCTAAATCGCCACAATCTTCTTATCACACTGCTTCATGTCTACTTCCTCACCCACGTTTTATAATACACGTTCCTGTTCCGTTTGCTTTCCTCCCCAAGTGTTCCGCTGTAGAGCAATGTTCTATACTGTATTATTAAAGCCACCGGACAACATCGACGTACAGTTGTTACAACAACAGGGCATATATATATATATATATATATCACACAAGGCTTTGTTGAAGTTGAGTAACGAAACGCAAAAAGACTAATCTTTAGAAAGTAAAACAGACGTACAACTATTGCCGTTCACCCAGGAAACAAATTGTAACAAAAAATTTCAAACGATTGCTTAAACAAAGAGTTAATTACTTGCATTCAGAAGCGGATTAAGGTCGGTTGAGGCCCCGGGCGCAGAAGAAAATATTGGGCCCCTTAAAAAAAGAGAGACAGGGAAAATAAAAATACATGTCAACCATTTTTTTAAATAAATAAAAAATATTATGCACTATTAATGTTTTATTTCCAATAAAATTGAATATAATATATGTATTATATTATATTCGCGTCGTTTTTTTAATTTGTCTTTTTTCAGCCCCTGATAGATGTCGTTTCATTTTTCTAGCTATCATTGGTAGCCTATCAATGAAAAGAAAAATATAAAATTTAATAGTCTGATGATTAGAATACTAGAGAAGAGATTTTTCGTTATAGTGCAGCAAATTAATGATTAATTAAAATTCAAAAATTATTCATAAACTACGAAAATCCAGGCGCTGATGTAACAACAGGAATTAATTTTATCTTAATATAATTTCAACAATATACGATATTTGCGTATATCGTAAGTCTGCACTGCAGGAGAACCTTTGTAAGTAAATACGATTCTATTCCTCTGATAAGCGGTAGCGCAGCCGCGCGGGGCCTATGCAGCGTAGTATGTGTATAGTGTAAAGTAAAGTGTATTGATGTCTAACGGCACCAGGGGTTTCTCCCATCTCCGCGTTGCTTTCATTGTAGGTGTACCAGTTCACCGGGAAGGCCAGAAATTTAAAAGTGTGTGGATTTTGTATATGTGTGGTGTTGTGTATCGTTGTTCATCTGGCCGTTTAGCCGCTGGACCCCTACTGAGGCCCAACGTTGTCCACACTTGGCCTCGTGGAGGCAGACCAGGTACACAGAATGAAATTTTACTCTGGCAGGCCCTGCCACCTAGTTTCCTGAGATTTCAGTGGCTAGGGCCAAAAAAAAAAAAAAAAAAAAAACTCGGTAGGGGTGAGCGCTGGAATTAGAAAAGCCAATTGAGGTGTATGCGATTTAATTTGGACGAAGTTAAGTTTTTGCAGTTTGTGTGGGGTTATACGCTGGAGTATTAGGCAGAGTAGGGGGGGAGACTGAAGGCTGGGGGGGGAAAGACAGAAGTATGGGGACGATAGAGAAGACGACCCCAGGATTTTCAGTGAGGCAGGCCCAAGCCCCACCAGGAGAAGAATCAGGGTTGGCAGAGGTGGGAGGAGACAAGACTGTCTCCTCCTCCCCACCAGGGGAAAGGGAGTAAAGGTATCAGGCAAGGGAGCCCGGTACTGATCGCCATCAGGCATTGACAGTTGTGAGCACGTGCGGGTCCAAGCGATCTGAACCGGATCTTCTTTGGTGTTCTTTTTCAATGTGGGAGTCAGATCCCAGTCACTGGGTCATACATGAATCAAGTCTTGTGTCAGGTTGTCTCTGGTTCAGACGTAGGTCTTCCTGGTTGTCAGTTCCCTCGTGAACAAGGCTAAATGATGGTCATGTTCGTGGGTTATTTGGTACAGTTTTCTTGTGTATTCCGGTTTTCTCTAGTGCTGGTTTTGGGATTCATCATCAGCTTCTGGGTGCTGTGCATGGTGGTTTGCTATAAGTGCTCGCCTTCTAGCAAAGAGTTTCTGTGCAAAAATGGTAAGGGCTTTGTATTCTTGTTCCGAGTCGAGAAGATGCTGTTCCATGTTCTGCAGAAAGTAGGTGATAGCAGTGGTGAGCCTGCATCGCAGGTCCTCATACTGGTCGCAGTCATACATGAGATGTTGCCATGTCTCCTCGTGGCCACAGAGGCAACGGGGATTCTCAGTGATTTGGAAGCTAGATAGTTTTGCATTAAATGGCCCGTGCCCTGTGAGCAGAAAGGTGACGTGGAGCCCTGGTTGAAACCAACTCGGGGGTTTTGGAAAGACTCTGTTAACGCTAGGGAAGAACTTCTTGGTGATTTCACTTTTAGTGGATTCTGTCCACCGATCCTGCCATTCCTGTCGGAGGTGGTCGAGAAGTCTGGTTTTTTCCAAGTTTCCTGTTGTTGGCGAGATCCAACGTGAACTTCAGGATAGTGCATGGTATTTCTTTTGCCATATTATATGTCAGGGCGCATCTGATGATTTCCAAGTCCAGCGGGAGGGCTCCGGCCAGAATCTGGAGTGCGTGCGTGCTGACTGTGGAGACAGCTCGTGTGACTGTCAGAATTATTGACCGCTGGATGCTGTCCAAGGTTCTTCTATTTACCACTGTGGTTACCTTTTTGTACCAAACTGGTGAAGCATATGTGATGACCGGGATGAAGGTAGATTTGTAGTAGAGGGACAGGGTCCGCTTGTTTAGCCCCCAGTCCCTCCTGGTCACTCTTGCAACCAATGCAGAATATTTCTGTATCTTTTGTTTAATGTACTTTAGATGGGGCTGAAATTTCTGTAGCAAGTTTAATTGTGGTGCCTTGGATTTTCACTTGCGGTGGGCTGGCAAGGTGGAGTCTGCCCTTCAGGAGTACCAAGCAGGTCTTACTTGGAGAAATCCGCAGGCAATGGATTGTAGCCCAGTTTTGCAAAATTCCTATCGCGTGGTCGGCTTTTTCTTCGATCTGCGCTCGTGAGTTAGCAGCAACAGTTATTATCAAATCATCGGCGAAAGCCTGGGCGCCGACTTCGCCAATATCAAGGGCCAGGAATTCATCTAAAATCATATTCCATAACAGGGGTCCTAGGACAGAGCCCTGCGGGCACCCCCTGTGGATTTGTCTAGTTAGCTTCCTATACGGTGCATGTACTTCGATCGTTCTCTGTGTTAGGTAACTCCTGATTGTGTTATACAGGTTTAGGGGCACTCCAGCCCGCCTAAGTCTCGCGAGGACGCTCGGCCACCAAATGGCGTCAAACACCCCCGCGAAGTCAATACTGATAACTAGAAAATATTTGGTATTACAGGCTTCTACTTTATCCAGCAGTGTCTTGAGAGCTTCGATCGTGGATAGGCCAGTTTTGAATCCAAATTGCATTGTGTTTGTTAGGTTTGCCCCTTCGTAATAGTGGAGTAGCCTCTTGTGCAGCATTCTCTCGAATAGTTTGCTTACAACTGGGAGTAGGGCGATCGGACGGTAAGACTCTGGTTTTTCTGGCTGCTTTGATGGATTTTTCAATTTAAGTTTGATGTTGGCAATTTTCCAGTCATTAGGAAAGGTTCCTTCTTTGAGGCAGGTGTTATATAGCGTGAGTAACAGATCCGGGGTGTATTCCACCGTTTTCTTCACAATTTCCGGTTCAATTAGGTCTGAGCCAGGGCATTTTTTACTTCTGATTTGCATGGCGGCCGCATGCAGCTCATCCACAGTGAAGGGTGTTTCTTGTTGGTCAGTGAAGTATGAGTCATTTTCTTGACAGATCTGCAGTTGTTCTGGGAGGGTAGGAGTTACCTGTTCCAGGAAGATGGTGTTTAGGATATTGGTCACTGAGTCATCCCACATAGTGGTCAGGGTACCCAGCGGGGTCATTGTTGCTTCTGCGACTTCTCCTCTGGAGTGTCTGTTAGTGGCTACTTTATAAACCACTCCCCAGGGGTTAGCGTTCCCTGCTGTGGAAACAAGATTTTCCCAGGTTTTGCGCTTGTTGTCCTTTATTAATTTTGTGTATCGATTCCTTGCGTCTTTATACCTATCCCTCATGGCCGCGACCTCAGCGACCGGACAAGATCGCCGGGCCCGTTGGAAGTCCTCTCGTCGTCTCATTACTTCATTTCTCAGGTTTTCAATGTCGGGGGTCCACCAGGGCAAGGCGCCTGGTGGACCCCCGACATTGAAATCCCAAAGCCAGGGCATGGCGCCTGGCTTTGGGATTTTCCTTTTCATTGCCTTGTTCGCTAGCTTTTATGATGATTTCAGTTACTTTTCTTTGCAGGTCATTTGCCTCTCTGGGTCGGCTCGCAGTCTGGTAGTGCTCCCTAACCTCAGCAGTGAGTTTTTCCTTGAAAGTCTCCCAATTTGCCTTATTAACTGCGAAGCGGTTTAGTGATGTTTTTGTCATCGGGGTTCTACTGAGTTGGTTCTGTATCTGGTATGTAATCACTCTGTGGTCGGAAATGGTCCAGTGTTTAATATATCGGGCGACGTTCGCAGTTGCGAGTGATACATCTATTGTGGCCTCCCACAGAGTGTTACAGAAAGTTGGCAGTTGGTGTGGCAAGTTGAGGATCTCAAATGTAGTGTTTGCCAGGTGATCTTCCAGGATCTGGCCATTTCTCGTGGCTCTCCTGTCTGGCGTCATGCTGTGCCAGGCCGGGGAGCGGCAGTTTACATCTGCCCCTATGATGATCCTCTGATTAGGCAATGTGTCCAAGAGGGTCTGAAGATATCTAGTTGCAAGGGTTATTTCCTCCCCTGGCCTGCAGTACAGGGACACCACAAAGAAAGCGCCCAATGGGGAGATAATATGGGCACAAGCAGCCCAGGCCGTGCATAGTTGAGATATTCGCGTTACTGTAATGGCTGGGTTTCGGATAATGATGGCTGCCCAGGGGGTATCTTCGTCAGTTTGGACGATCTTGTAATTGGCTGGATAACCTCGTACTTTTTTAACATGCGTGTACGGTTCCTGAAGGATCAGTATGTCTGTGTTTTCCTCGTCGGCTTTCTTTCGAAGTTGCTCGACCACTGCTCGAGCTCGTTGTGCATTGACTTAGATTTTTAGCAGAACTGTATTGTAGTGCTTAGGCCTAGTCCCCATAATTTATTCTTTGTTGGTAAAGACTCTTTGTTTTGAGATAGGTAGGGCATTTGGGGTCTCTGATTGAGTGGTTATGCTCCAGTCTGAGTGCTTTGCAGTTTACGCAGGTCGGTGGTTTAGCCCTGTTCGGACAGTTGTTATAGTCATGCCCTTTTTCTGAGCAGTGGCCACAGGTGGCAGCAACCTGGGTGCATGTATGGGAGGTGTGGCCATACCGACAGCATCTATAGCATTTGGGCACGGCCACGCGCTCCTGGAAGCGATGACTTCCCCATTCTATGTAGATCCTGGATTGATATTTCAGTGTTTGCCAGGCGGCCGGCGCAATCTCTACAACCCAGTTTTTGTTAGTCCCGGTCTTCGATTTCGTTGAGTACTTCGGCTGTACCACAGCCTGAGGTTCCTGATCTGGCAGTGCTCCTGACAGGTTCCTGGTGTATATTTCCTGTATTAGGATTTGTGGGGTGACTTCTTTGTCTACATTAAAGATAATAATTGATGGTCCTTTCCACTTTGGTGGCTCTGCAGTCAGACCCATGGTAGTTATCTTGATGTTGGTCAGGATATTCTCCATGTCTTTCTCTGTCTCCGTTTCTATGACAATACCTACATTTCTTGTCTTTCTTATTGCCTTAATCTTGGTAGTTTTGAAGTCATCTTTGAGGTTCGACATAACTTTGTTTTTCAGCTCTTCACTGGTCAGGGTTTCGCTGGTCTCTGTAGGTCTTATCACTACCACATTTGGGGTTTTTATCAGTGGGGGTTTCCTTGGTTGGGCACTCATGATTGTAGTGTTTGCAGTGTTTGAGTTCCTCAGCGCTTGTGCATATGTGGGAGCACGCTGTAGCATTTGGTTTGTCCCACATTCTAGGTATGCCGCCAGTTTTGTCGAAGCTTTTTCCCTTGCCTTGTCAGTCTGGAGGAGCACGGTCTTCAGTTTTGTCCAGAGGGACACTATCTGCCCCCTGACCCCAGTTGTGACCCTGTTCGATTGGTCTTTGAAGATATCTTCCAGGGAAGTTCTAAGTGTCAGGGTTCTTTCCAGGACAGTGCCCTCAGGGAGAGTAGGATCCAGAGGGTTGTCCTGTTGCTTTGGGTCCTCGCTTTGGTGGGGTTGCATGCTGTTTCCATCCTGCGCATCCCTGTGCTCAGTTTGGCTCCTAGTCTCTATATTGAACTTCGGCACCGTTTTTTTGTTCTTTTTCTGAATAATTGGTGTGTCTTCTACGTTATTCGTATCATTATCCTGCTCGGGCTGCCTTCGCTCATTCGGCTCGACCGTATTTTCGGTTTGTTTTCCACTCATTGTCAATACAGATGGTAGTTTGGTTGACGCCGATCACAAAAATTATAGTTATTTCGGTGCGGGAGCACGGAAGAAAAGTTGTAGCTCGCCCATGCAATGACTATTGGTAGGGAGGGAGGGAGGGGGAGAACTTGAAGGCACATTTACTTATTTACTTCACTACGTTGTTTACAAGGTCATAGAGTGAGGGAGCACAATCCTATGCTATAGTAGCACACAGGGGGGCACTAATCCCCAGTCTATAAGTGTGATTCAGGAGTGGTGACAGTATGTTGTCACGTGGTCACTCTCTCCAGTTCTAAGACAATGGCGCTTTTAACGGCAGACCCATTGTCGTTAGCGTTGGATAAATAACGCAAACAGAATCTCACTTCTTCCCAAAGAAAGTTAAAACAAAACTCACCGAAGTGTTCCAGTTCCTTAATGGCTTTGATTCAACACAAATCCAGAGTTTGGCGCTAACTTTAAACTAGTAAACCAGGTCACAATTTACGGAGCTGTTACACACACGTGCACGCTTGGAAGCGGCCATGAACGGTCTCCCAGTATGTGTATAGTATGCAGCGAAGTATGTGTATAGTATGCAGTGTAGTAATGAAATAATGAAAATAAGCAAATATAAACATACTATCAGATTTTACCGCCGATTGTAAACTTGTACATAATTAAAATTGCACATATGAAACCAAACTTGGTGTCATTAGAAAAAAGTGTAAAGCTGGGGTTTTGAGGGGCCCTTCAGAAGTCGGGGCCCAGGGCGCGCGCCCGGTGCGCCCGCCGATAAACCCGCCTCTGGCCAGTATGGATTCCGTCAGTGTCGATCCACTGGTGATATTCTGGCTTATGTTACCCATTTATGGACTAATTCACTGGAAAGGTTCGGTGAAACACAAGTATCTTGACATCTCAAAGGCTTTCGATCGTGTTTGGCATAAAGGTCTTTTAAACAAGCGTCCATCTTATGGTTTGTAGAATGTTTTTAGTAATTGGTTATCCAGTTTTCTCTCTGATCGCTCACTGAAGGTGATGGTAGATGGCTCTCTGTCTTCTAACTTCTCGACTAATGCCGGTGTCCCCCAATGTTCAGTTCTTTCCCCCACTCTTTTCCTTTTGTATATTAATGACCTTCTTCCATTGACTGGAAGAAGGTCATTAATATCTATCATCAGCAAAACTATCCATAGTTTTGCCGATGATAGCACATCATATGTGCAATTTTACTTTCCATTTTGAGAAAACTTGCTTTGCTCAATCAGCTTCAACTTTTCGAAAATCTGCTACCAATTCCTTAAATGCCGATCTTCAGGTATTTCTCCAGTGGGGCAAAGACAACTTAGTTAATTTCAACACTTCTTAAACTCAGTGTTGTCTCATATCTCGCAAAAAGGATTCTTCTGTTCCTATGCTTATCTTTTGTGACAATCCGATTTCAACTTTTCAAGCTTCAACTTTTCGAAAATCTGCTACCAATTCCTTAAATGCCGATCTTCAGGTATTTCTCCAGTGGGGCAAAGACAACTTAGTTAATTTCAACACTTCTTAAACTCAGTGTTGTCTCATATCTCGCAAAAAGGATTCTTCTGTTCCTATGCTTATCTTTTGTGACAATCCGATTTCAACTTTTCAAGCTTCAACTTTTCGAAAATCTGCTACCAATTCCTTAAATGCCGATCTTCAGGTATTTCTCCAGTGGGGCAAAGACAACTTAGTTAATTTCAACACTTCTTAAACTCAGTGTTGTCTCATATCTCGCAAAAAGGATTCTTCTGTTCCTATGCTTATCTTTTGTGACAATCCGATTTCTAGGCAAAATGATATATCTCTTTTGGGGATTACCCTGACTTCTAATCTCTCTTGGCACAAGCAGATTACAAATATTGCTTCCTCTGCACCTAAAAAACTTGGTTTTCTCTTTCGCTCTCGGTGTTACTTTTCTTCCAAACAGCTGCGCACTCTGTATAAATCGCAAATCGGCCCTGCCATGGAATATTGTTCCCGCATCTGGGGTGGTACCCCCAAAACCTCCCTCAGGCTTCTTGATTCCATTCAGATGAGGGCAGTTAGGTTAATTAATGATTCATCTCTAACAGAGTCTCCGCTCGCTGTCTCATAAACGTACTATTTCTGCTGCATGACTCTTCTACAGATACTTCCATGGGCACTGTTTTTCAGAATTGGCTTCTATAATTGCCGCTCTCTCTTTCAAAACAGTCCGAACACGTGCCGCCACCAGCCAACATCTATTTACTGTCCTACTTCAAACTCACAGAACCAACTCTTCATCTTCCTCGTTTATTCATTCAACTGCCGTTTTCTGGAACAACCTTCTTTCATACGTATTTCCTGAAAATTACAGTCTACAGAAGTTCAAGTTTAATGTAAACAAATATCGTCTTTCGTCTTCTCAACATCCAATCCAAGCACGGTACTAAGTACTATAGGTTCTAATACCTCTCATGTTTGGGGTTTACATAAAAAAAACAAAAGAGGTTAGGCAAGCTAAGGCAGATTACGAGAAGTCTCTGGCAAAGAGAGCAAAGAAAAGGAGAGAAGACTTCTTTAATTATATTAAGAGTAGAAGGAGGAGATCGAATCATATTGGTCAACTTGATATCAACTGCTTAACTGTTGATGATCCTGCTAAGGTTGCTGAAAAATTGAATAGGCATTTGAATCTACATTCACACATGAGGAAATGTTTAAGCAAGGAGATGTTGAAGATGTTGAACATAAAAAAGGCGCCTGAGGTGGGTGGGATCTATGCAATTATATAAAGTAAGGCAGCAAAGATGATAAGCAAACTAGAAGCCATAATTATGAGCGCATCTTTGGATGCATGGGCGGTCTCTATGGAGTGGAGATGTGCATTTGCATCCACAATTAACAAAGGAGACTCCAAACGTGACATGAGTAATTACAGAAACCTGTTAGCTTAACTTCGGCCAAAGAAATTAACGGGAGTCACTGGTTAAAAGAGCAATGTCACAGCATGGAACCGTTCAGGTGCGATGTTGTCTGACCAAACTAACTGGCTACTATGATACAGTAACAAAGGAACTGTATGTAAAACATAATTTTGATATCATATATTTTGATTTCAACAAAGCCTTTGATACTGTTGCATGTAAAAGGCTGCTTTAAAAATTGGAGCAATGTGGTATTAAAGGCAAGTTACTGGTAGGGATAAAGGGATGGTTGAGTGAGAGAACACAGATTAGTTATTAATGGACACTGTTCTAGATGGACTAATGTCATTAGTGGATTCCTCCAAGTTCATTGCTGGGCCCACTGATGTTTTCTATATTTATTAATATTGATGAAAGTTCGTCAGGCTTAATGTCTAAGTTTGCAAATGCTACAACAAGATGTATAAAAACTATGCAAATGGCCTGAGAAATGGGAGTTAAAAGTTGTTTTAACATGGACAAATGCAAGGTACTGTATAAGGATAGCAGTAATCCCAGTTTCTCGTACCAACTGAGTGGTACAAACACTCGGGGTAGTGGTAAACGAAAAAAGATGGGATAACGATGCAGTCAAACATGAAGTTCACTGAGCAGTGCAGATAGGGTGCCATAATAGTTCATGGGGTTTGTCAATGATATACAGGCCCATCTAACACTGCAGGCCGTGATAAGATACCTCATTTCATAATTAAATGCCTTAGCCCCTATATCCTAGTTGTAGACTCTCAATCTACAACTCTATTCTTTCCACACGAGTTTTCCCTGCTCAGTGGAATGAATACTCTGTGAGGCCACTGCCTAAGGTCAAAGCACCAACAAGCCTAAAACATTTCAGACCAATCTCAACTTCTTCCACCCTCCTCAAACTTCTAGAAAAGGTACTCCTTCCAGCATTAAACAAACAGCTGATGCAACAGAAGCCGAAACAGTTCCATTTCGCAGTCGAAAATAGATCTACCATAACAAACCTCGTGGCCGCGCAGACATCAATTCTTCAAGCCTTCGAAACTAAATCTGAATTAGCTATAGTGTACGCTGATACTGAAACTGCTTTTGACAGCCTAGATGTCACAGCCCTTCTCAGACTCCTGCAATTCTTCTTCAGGACTAATGGAGACCTACTAGCTTTCCTCACCGCCTTATTGAGGAATAGAAGTGTCCACCTCACTTTGAAGAAAACCCGCTTTGCAAGAAAAATCAATGCAGGAGTCCCACAAGGTGGTGTCCTGTCTGGCCTTCTCTTCTCAGCCATTCTGATTCCTTTCATGAGTCCTCGTGATGATGCTCTAATATATGCCGACGATATAAAGTTTCTTACCTTAATCCCACCGTCTGCAAACCCAATGGCAATTACGTCTTCCATCACAGAGAACTTGACCACTCTTTCAACTTACTTGAAGATGTTTGGATTAAACCTTAACCCGTCAAAATCTGCAATAATGACTTACTCATTGAAACAGCAACCAACAATAATTAAACCTTTAGTTTTAGGTACTCTAATTCCAGTGGTTACCTGCCATAAAGATCTCGGTGTCTTTTTTGATCCGAAGCCGAAATTTAATGTTCACACAGAATACCTCCGGAAGAGTTTTAACACCCTACGCTGGAGGGCGAAACAACACTTACTTCATTCCAACGATGCCGCTACCACTACCAAATATCTTCAAGCCACTGTTTATCCAACTATTTTATACGCTGCTGAAATTTGGGCATCTGCGTCGCCCTCACTTCAAAAACCGGTGTTCTCGTGTGAATACTGGACCCTGAAATGGGCCACAAATAAGCATCGCCGACCCCCTCAATTGAGAACAACTGACATGGCTGAGCAGCTAAATGTACCCAGGCTCCCGAGGTTAATTGACAGCAGGCGTTTAATGACTTCAGTAAAAATGTACACAGGAGTGATAAACGCCCCAAACATCTGGGATTTCTGTCAGTGGCACAATCCTACGCCATCCTTGAGGTCAGAGCCCACACTAATCCTCAAATACAACCGGCGGTTGAAACTGTGTAGTCGGTTCCTACCTGCCCAGGCACTCCCCAAAATTCAGGCACTGCTCCGTCTTGGAGTCGACCTTCAGAAATTAGCTACCGACTACAAATACCGTCACATGCTCCTCGAGTGGATTACATCTGTGGAACTGGGATAATTTCCTCCATATGACGTTTAGTCCTCATTTTTTCATTATTATAATTTCCATGTTTGTAACTCATAATTTCCATGTAACGGTAATTTTTTCCTTTTTGCCAATTAATTTCATTTATAATGTAAAACTTCTGGCCATGTCGCCGTGTTGAGTATTATTGTCTCTAGTACATATCCTGTACTCATTAGCAATAAAGAATTTATTTATTTATTTATTTATTTACTAGGAGGTGATTATCGCAATCTACAAGACAATGGTTAGGCTGCATCTTTAGTATTGTATATAGGTCTGAAGACCTCATTTTACGAAATGATGTAGATCATTTGGATGGAACGGGTGCAGAGAAGGGCAACGAGAGGGGAGGCATCTGCAAGATTATCCGACTGAAGTATTTCAGGCTTTGATATGGACTGAGTAAGTTCAATACTGATGGCAATCTTCCTCAGACAACACACACGAGGAGGCATGAATTCAAATCGAGGAAGGATGGTTGCAGGATAGATGTGCGGATTTTTGCCTTCAGCCAGTGGTGGTTTATTGTTTGAACAAACTTCTATCTGTTGTTATGGAAGTGGGTAGGTAGTTTGAAGAAATTTAAGATGTGTGTGTGTGTGTGTGTGTGTGTGTGTGTGTGTGTGTGTGTGTGTGTGTGTGTGTGTGTGTGTGTGTGTGATGGCTTGTAAACTTTTTTTTTGCATCATCATCATTTGCCACTATTAATACTAACAATAGGACATTCCTTTTAATATCAGCTTCTCACATTGTAAATGTGATATCACGCAGTGACACTGATAATTGCCTCGCGGTGTACAAAGCGCTTGTCCTGAAAAGGGTTAGAAGATAACAGACGAAGACAACAGGAAGAGCATGCCAGTAAGACTTTTGTGGATTTATTGGAGGATTGTCTTCTACAGCAACATGTTCCACCAGACGGAATAATACTCTTGATCTGATGATGAGCAGTGATTATTCATGCATTAAGAATTTGCATATAAAGGAACCAGGGTGACAGTGATCACAGTGCACTGATGTGGGATTTACTTAAAGGTGTAACTAGCATCGAGGGTAAAGGCAAGGGTTTTTGCTTTCGTAAAGGTGACTACAGTGGTCTCAGACAGTTTTTTTAAATTATATTACAGTGGGATCAACTGATAATGTTAAAAACAGCTACTTCTTAACTGAGAAGACTTCAAGGTTCCTTTATATGCAAATTCTTAATGCATGATTAATCACTGCTCATTAACCTAGGAAGCTAACAGGATTTTCATACTAACTAAGAAATACTGTTCAAGATTTAGACCTAAATGGATATCACATGAACTAAAGAGGCTCGTGGCAGAGACGAAAAATGCACGAGACGCATATAAATTATCAGATGACACAAGAAGCCTATGGAAGATATAAGCTAGTCGGTAATCAACTCACAAAGGAGGTTAGACGAAGGCTGATTATGAGAAATCCTTGGAAAATGATTCAAATAAAAACAACAAACACTGTTGTTTACTAATGTAAACTAGAGTTTACTTATGTAAGCTCTAGAAGGAAGGCGATGAATCAGATTGGTCCACTTGATATTGATGGTTCGACAGCTGATGATCCCTCTCAGATAGCTGACAAACTGAATGAGTATTTTGCATATACATTCACGCATGAGGAATTCTATACGGAAGGGGGAGCAGAAGTATACTAAACACTAACAGGGAGCTAAATGATTTTGTAATAACGGAGAGCAAAGTGGAGGAGAAATTGTTGAAGTTAAACATAAAAAGGCACCTGGGTGGATGGAATCTATCCAGTTATATTGAAGGAGGCAGCAAGGCAGTAAACATACCATACCATAATTATGAGGGCATCCTTAGTTTCAGGAGAGGTTTCCGTGAACTGATAATGTGCAAATGTATCCGCAATTCTCAAAGGGGGTTCAAACGGTGACAGAAATAATTATAGACCTATTAGAAATAATTATAACTATCAGAAATAATTATAGAGGGGAAAATAAGACAAGACTGCAGTCTTGTCTTACTTGTCTATCATTTAGACAAAACTGCAGTAATAATTCAGACACAGCATGGGTTTCTTAAGGGGAGGTCTTGTCTGACCAATTTGATTGGATACTACGAGGTGGTCACAAAGGAACTGGATGCAAAAATAATTTTGATATCATATACTTGGATTTCAGGACAGCTTTTGATACTGTTGCACATTGAAGACTTCTGTACAAATTGGAGCGGTATGGCATTAAGGGCAAATTGCTACAAGGAATAAAGGGATGGTTGACTGGGAGAAGGCAATGAGTCGTAAAAAATGGACACTGCTGTACGTGGACTAATGTTATTAGTGGAGTCCCCGAGGGTTCGGTGCTGGGCCTATTGTTGTTTTGTATATTTATCAATGATATCGTGGAACGTATATCAGGCTTAATGTCCAAGTTTGCAGAATTTACAAAGGTTGGCAGGGTTGTTATTGACAGTAAAGACAGTAGCTACTGCAAACAAGATCTAGAAAAGTTAGACAGATCGGCTGAGAAGTGGCAACTGAAGTTTAACATTGACAAATGTAAAGTACTGTACTGCATATGGATAGCAGTACCCCAAGAGAAACGTACCAACTGTGTGGTACTATGCTCATGGAAGTGGAGAATGAAAAAGACCTTGGGGTAATTGTGCAATCAGATATGAAGTTCTCTGAGTAGTGTAGACGGGCTGCCAGAGCAGGTCGTGGAGTCAATGATACATAAGAACTTTACTAGCTGGGACAAGGAGATTGTCCCCCTTGTATAAGGCAATGGTCAGGCCACACCTTGAGTACTGTGTACAGGTCTGGAGGCCTCATTTTAGGAAGGATATAGAGTTGCTAGAAGAGTATAGATAAGGGCAACCAGATTGGTGAGAGGAACAAATGGGTGCTCTTACGAAGAAAGGCTTAAGTTCTGCAAATTGTAGCGTTTGGAGACTAGGCACCTGCGAGGTGATCTGGTTGAGGTGTATAAGGCCTTGAATGGTTTGAACATGTTCGATGCTGATGGGATCCTTCAGCTTGCTCATTTTAAGAACCTGAGGGAGAATAGATTCAAACTGAGGGAAGACAGTTGTAGAATAGATATGCGGAAGTTTGCCTTTTTGCCAGCGGGTTCTGTTCTGTTCCAGCGGGATTGCTGGAATAGACTCCCATCTGTTGTTGTGGAAGTTGATAGCGTAAATAAATTTAAGGCTGAACTAGACAAACGTTTGGATTGAACAGAAGGGTAAAATGGGAAGGTTTTTATTTTTATTTTTTATGGATGATGCTGTATAAGCTTGTTTTCTTGCATCATATGCATCAACTAATGCTAATTAATATAAAGCGCTTGAATATTAAGCTCGAATTCAAAATCAGAATTCAGTGATATTCGGTGACTGAGCAGCCGGATAGACTAAGGCAAAGTCTCAATGATGTCCCTGTAACCATTCTCCACCGATTTTTTTTATATCATTTGTTTCCATTTTTTTACTCAGATTGTGGGAATCGATTACCACAATTTCATAAATAAATATACTGCACTCAGTTGCTACATCATTTTTCGACATCTAAGAGCTGAATTAAAAGGCTAAAAATGAGATCAAGAACAGAGATATTAATGTTTGTCAGTAGGTTAAGAAAATTTGCTTTCCATCGCAGTGTTATTCTCACTTAATCAGACACAATAAAAATATCTGAATATCAACAGCGTGCCGGTGAATGTGATGCTCCTTTTGAATTTCGGCTGTCGGTATCCCACAATGTTCTTGCCATGATTAAAATAAATAAAACATATAAATAATTAAAATTCGTTTAAATACGTTTCCAAGGCGAAATCTGAAAGCCGCAGACCTCCCTAGAGGCAGTGACGTCGCCGAACTCGGTGTTCCAATTACTAGATCGTTTACAGCCTGTTAATAAAGGCGGAAGTACGGTGACTCCATAACGATGCTGACAGCAAAGTGGCACTCTTCGAGGAAATGAAATATCCTCTAATAATGAATTGCATTCGTTCATTAAACATTTCATCCGCCAGTTTTATAATTGTACATCTATTGCAACGAACTTTTACGCCATTTATCATAGCATCAACTGATATTCTTTACTGTGGAGTTAATTAAACTCTATTTTTGGATAATTATAATATTAAGTATCGGTATTAATTTTAAGCATCATTTGTAGTAATCGGACTTTTTCCCTTCAGTACTCTCATATTGAGCTTCATAAACTAAACATCTTATGTATTAACCTAAGCTGATTTGGCAGGAGGGTTTTTGCTATCTTTTCGGGGGTTACTCACTGCAGCGTTTATTTTATTTTGGTCATACAGGACCGAATTTATGCATAGAAAAGTCAGGCAATTGCCTAGAGTAGTGGCACGCAAACTGGAGTGTATCACGATTGGGCATCAAACCCTTTTAAGGCATTACACGATTGGGCACTATGCAAGGAACAAGATCGCAACACGATTGGACACTGCATCCTCTTTACTACCAATTGGTCATAAAAGGGTTGGACTGTGTCCTGGGGATTGTTATTTGTTTGTTATTTTGGTTTTTAGGAGCATTAGCAACTAAGGCCATATTGCTCCGGGAATATGCGGTGGTCATTCCCTGACCTTTCCGCATCCTCCGTATTTGGCGGTGACGGGCTCGAACCCCGGTCTAATCAAGAAGCGTGTGCTACACACTGCTGCTCCTTCCCACCTGGCTACGGAGGCGCCCCGTGTCCTGGGGAATAGATCACAATGGCGTTAATTGTTGTGAAAATTGTCGAAGCAAACAGTATAGTACAGTATATGCTTTCTCTGTTCCAAGTTGTTTTCTATTTGTATCAACATTTTCAGCAATTGATCACAACTGTAGTACGGAATTTAAAACTGACGACATGTTTGAAACAAAAAGAGGTACAATTATAAATTTAGTGAAACAAAAAGATTACAAGGTGGAAATTTAAATTTCGGGTGCACGAACAGAAAGTGCAAATGTAACGTTACTGTTGATAACGAAAATAAATGCGTAATGTCGTGCGACAAAACCACCCTATCATTGTTCAAGCAAACTGATTAGGAGAGAGTTCAAAGCAATATCTCTTCTGATATTGTTCATTCCGATCTTTATCTCCTAAGAAAAGCAAAATATGATGCAAGAAGTAAAAATATGTGTATCCTACCAAAAAATTTAAATAATGCTTTACCTCAACTTTATGACACAAAATCACCTGGTGACGAAAAATTCTGTCAAATGCATTGTAATCAAAGTGTGTTCATATTCACCAATAAAGAAATCGCGGATACTTTATGAAACGCAGCAGACGTTTTTGCAGATGGCACGTTTTCTTATTCCACAAAATATTTCTCAGCCCAACGAATGGGTTAAATAGCAAAAAAGAAATAAATCGAACTGCAGTACTAATTCTGAGTAGTTGAGACTCCTATTGTTTGTTTGTTTTTTTAATCTTATCACTTTTTGAAAGTCTAGATATAAGAAAATATGTATCGAGCAGACCTCGAAAATACAGATTTTTTATTTTATTTATTTATTTATTTATTTTTATTTATTATTATATTTTCTATACATTAAAATAATTTTCTTCCTAATGATATTTATTCATCCAATGGGAGAAGAGAAATGCAGATTACGTGGTAATACGTAACAAATACAAAAATACGTAATAGAAGCTTGTTCTACTGTGGTAAAACAAACTTCTGTTTAATCGTGGTCACGCGCTATGTTTATCTAACATGACCACGCGGTATCATTCTTGATTTCCAAATGTAACGTATTTATTTAAATAAACTGAAAGCAAGAAAGCATAATATTTTAAGATTCTATAGCTATATAATATCGGTGTAGATACACCATAGACAACACTTAAAGTAGTGTGAAAGGTACCTGCGATGAAAAGCCAACTAGCTTTGAAACGGTGCCGTCTGGGTTGTGGTGCCCACTGAGAATAAGTGACAATAGTCGTCTCTATTCGTGAAGCATTACTTATTCGAGGTAGTACAATACATCGTAACTCGTTATGAATAATGGGCACAATATGAAGTACACTGAAAAAGATATCATTTATAAAAAAAATATATACAAGAACAGTCTTAATTGTTTATACAGTTATGTTCGAAGTAGTAGTAGTAGTGGCATGTGGTGCAAGAAAGCAAGCTTATGCAGCATCAGCCAAAAAAAAAAAAAAAGTCACACCATTCCCTCCAAATGCCTGTCCAGTTCCTCCTTAAATTTATTCAACCTATCAACTTCCACAACGACAGATGGAAGTTTGTTCCAGCAATTAACCACCCGCTGGCTAAAGGCAAATTTTCTGTCTTTTCTTAATTTGAATTTATGCCCCCTTAGGTTCGTAATCTGAACAAGTGGAAGGATCACATCAGAATTCAGCGTGCTCAACCCATTCAAGGCCTTATACACTGACGTAGCCCAGTGGTCAGGAGCGAGAGAGCATAGCACGCGTTCCTTGAGTGGACCGGGGTTCAAGCCCGTGACTACTAAATACGATAAATATTTGTATTGACGATTTATTGTAAACTCTACTGACTTGGTTGTCGAGCCGGAGTATAAACAGAAAATTTATTTTACACATCAATCAGATCACTGCGCAGGTGCCTAGTCTCCAGCCACTGCAATTTGCAGAACTTAAGCCTCTCTTGGTAAGAGGATCCCTTCATTCCCCTCACCAACCTTGTTGCCCTTCTCTGTACACGCTCAAGTAAATCTACATCCTTCCTAAAATGAGGCCTCCGGACCTGTACGCAGTACTCAAGGCGTGGCCTGATCATTGCCTTATACAGAGGGACAATAACCTCCTTCTCCCTGCTAGCAAAATTCCTATATATCACTGACAAAACCCAATGACCTGCCCTAGCAGCCTGTCTGCATTGCTCAGAAAACTTCATATCTGACTGCACAATTACTCCCAGGTCTTTTTCATTTTCTACCACCTTAAGTGTAGTACCACACAGTTGGTACGTTTCTCTGGGGTTACTTCTACCCATATGCAGTACTTCGCATTTGTCAAGATTAAACTTCAGTTGCCACTTCTTAGCCCATCTGCCCAAATTATCTAGATCCTGTTGCAGTAGCACACTGCCATTACTGTCATTAACAACCCTGCCAACCTTTGTATCATCTGCAAACTTCGACATTAAGCCTGATATACCTTCATCAATATCATTGATAAATATACAAAACAACAGTGGACCTAACACCGAACCCTGTGGGACTCCACTAATAACATTAGTCCACGAAGAGCAGCACCCATTGATTACCACCCTCTGTCTTCTCCCACTTAACCATCCTTTTATCCATTGTAGCAACTTACCCTTAATACCATCCTGCTCCAATTTGTACAGTAGTCTTCCATGCGCAACTGTGTCAAAAGCTTTCCTGAAATCCAAATATATGATATCAAAATTATTTTTTGCATCCAGTTCCTTTGTAACCACATCATAATATCCTATCAAATTTGTCAGACAAGACTTTCCCTTAACAAACCCATGCTGTGTCTGAATTATTGCTGCAGTCTTGTCTGGATGATCCTGCAATGCATCTTTAAGCAGTGACTCCATTATTTTACCCGAAACAGAAGTTAAATTAACTGGTCTGTAATTACTCGTGTCACCCTTTGATCCCCCTTTGTGAATTGGGGATACATTTGCACATCTCCAGTCCGTGGGAACCTCCCCTGAGTCCAAGGATGCTCTCTTAATTAAGGCTAAGGGTTTGCTTAGTTGCTTTTCCGCCTCCTTTAATATAACTGGATAGATCCCATCCACCCCAGGTGCTTTTCTTATGTTTAACTTCAACAATTTCTTCTCCACTTTGCTTTCAGTTATTACAAAATCATTAAGTATCCTGCTACAATTTGATAACCTTCTGCCATTTTCAAACCTTAATAATTCCTCATGTGTGAATGTAGATGCAAAATACTCATTCAGTTTGTTTGCTATCTGAGCAGGATCATCAACAGTCGAACCATTGAAGTCAAGTGGACCAATCAGATTCATCCACTTCCTTTTAGAGTTTATATAAGTAAAGAAATCCTTGCTGTTTTTCTTAGCATCTTTTGCCAAGGATTTCTCGTAATCTGCCTTCGCCTGCCTAACCTCCTTTGTGACCTGATTACAGATTAGCTTATACCTGCCATAGGCTTCTGAGTCGCTTGATAATTTATATGCATCTCATGCAATTTTCTTCTCTGTTACGAGTCTCATTAGTTCATTAGATAACCATTTTGGCCTAAACCTTGAACAATATTTCTTAATAGGTATGAAACTTTTAGTAGCATCCACGATTAATTCCTTGAATGCTTCCCACTTAGAATTTACTGTTGGCAACATCGTCAGTTGATCCCACTGTACAGAATTTAAAAACTGTCGGAGACCACTCTCCGACAGTGTTTAAAAGTGTCATCAATAAAATGAGCGATTCGAACTGCTGGTTAAAACAAGTAAAGCGGACATAATAGGGCTTACGGACACGTGGTGCCACCCGGAAATTGGGGATTATGAGTTTCAGTACGGCTTGTATAATGTATTTAGGAAGGATAGGGTAGATAGAAGGGGTGGTGGGATAATGCTTCTTATCAGAAGCAGCCTGAGTGCGACGATAGCTTTCCCGGATTCAGATGTTTCACATGCTAATATAGAATCTGTATGGTGTGAGATAGTTGGAAACAAAGGCATAATGAGAGTAGGAGTAATCTACAGACAAGGTGATCGTGAAGATTATGACGAAAGCCTCTACATGCAAATGTAATCGGCTAGTAAGCGTCAATGTCTTATTATGGGTGATTTAAATTTGTCTCTAATTGATTGGAGTAAATGGGAAGGAAACTCGACATGGGGGAAAAAAATTTTTAAATCAACCAGATGACTGTTATTTGTATCAACAGGTCAGGGAAAGTACTAGAGAAAAGAATATCCTAGACTTCATCATCACTCATGAATCAGATGATATAACAAAGGCTGATAGTAAAGGAACCAGTAGCAGGAAGTGATCACGGTGTTCTACGGTGGATGATGATGAGAGAGGTAGAGTAGTAAAAGGCAACGGAATGGGTTTTAATTTCAGAAAAGGAAATTACGATGCGTTAAGGTACTACATGGCCTCTATTAACTGGGTAGATATCGCACAGAGAATGAATACAATTGAACTGGGGTATGCTTTTAAAACAATAATCACCGATGCCTTGAATGCGTATTTACCATTAAAAAAATACTCCACGAGGAGGGTTCCAAGTTGGATGAATAGTGAAGTTGCCACATTACTTGAGCAAAAAAAGGTGGCATGGAAAGGTTGAGCAATAAAAAGTACTGAAGCCTATAACAGCTACAAGATGATCTGTAATAGAGCCACAGAAAAGGTTCGACAGGCAAAGGCAGTTTATGAGAAATCACTAGTAAACAGAGCAAAGAGGGAGGTTAAGGAATTCTTCACATATATATATATATATATATGCCAAGAAGAGCATGACAAACCAGATCGGACCTTTACGTAAGGGAAAGGGGATGGTATTAAATACACCAGCTTCCGTTGCAGATGAACTCAACAGTTATTTTGCATCGATATTTACAAATGAAAAATCTTTTGTGGCAATGGAAAATTGTGGGAGCGAAGTTGAAAAATATGTAATTAGTGATATTGAAATTTCGCAAGATTATTTAACGAAAAAACTTTCGAGCCTACAGGCTAATAAGGCTCCTGGAGTTGATGGAATATACCCTATAATCTTAAGAGTTGTTATTTTGGATTTTTTAAGAGCATTAGCAACTAAGACCATATTGCTCCGGGGATATGCGGTGGTCATTTCCTGACCTTTCCGCATCCTCCGTATTTGGTGGATCACGGGCTAGAACCCCGGTCTAATCAAGAAGCGTGTGTTACGCACTGCTGCTCTTGCCCACATGGCTACGGAGGCGCCAATCTTAACGGAGGCGGCAAGTGAGTGCATTGAACCATTGAGGCTAATTATGCGAGCATCACTAGACTCTGGGGAGATTCCCATGGATTGGAAAAGTACCAATGTATCTCCCATACATAAGGGTGGCTCTAAGAGTGAAGTGGTAAATTATCGACCTGTCAGTCTGACTTCAGTGGTAGGGAAATTCATGGAGGCAATGATCAAGGGTGGAATTCAGGAATCATTTGGAATCAGAAAACAACCTACCTACGCACAGATGGTTACTATCCCATCAAAATCAGCTGACCAAAGTTCTACTAAAAGAGAACGCCACTCGCTACTTACCAATCAGCAACTTGATGCAACGCGACCAAACGGCGATCCTATGCATAAAATCCCTGTTTCCTCGCCGAGGTTACCCACAGGATATCGTCCTTGCCTTGCCGAAAAGTACATCACTTCGGTTGAAACGAGAGGGAAAATATTTGTGTTGCGAATCAACCCCAATATTACTCCTGGTGTCATCAGAGAAATGTGTGTTGAGGGAATTGGTATCAATGTTGAGGTACATCAAGTACGAACTAGACACCCTGCCTACTCCTCCTTCACTATCTCTTGCCCCATTAATTGTGAAGCCCAACTACTGAACAGAAATATATGGCCCAGTGGCACCCTCGTTAAAAGATACAGAGAACAATAGACAAGGCCCACTACTAGTACAGTGAACACCCTAGCAAAACAATAGCAATCAACGAACACCTTGCCAGACTTCAAAGGGGATACAAAAGTCTCCCTTTTTCTACAAAATGTTCGCAGCATATCCAATAAACTCCACACCTTGCAGAGTCTTCTAATAAATGCAGAACACTCATTTATCTGTCTGACAGAAACGTGGCTTCAAAATAATAAACAGCTGAACGCCCTGGTAGACAATTTAGGCTACAAGTGCATTGGTAGAGGGAGAGAGATCAAAAGGGGCGGGGGAGTAATGATGATATATAAAACCGACTTCCAGATTGTGAAAGAACACAGCTCTAATTCTGATAACTTTGAAGCTGTTATCGCCACATTCTCTGGTGAGAACAGCAAGGTACAGCTTTGCCTTGCCACCTACATGCCACCAGAACATACGAGAGAGATCAGAAATGAATTCTTTACCTGGCTGGTATCAAACTTAGACTTAAATATTGACACAATCATTTTAGGAGATCTGAATATGCCGTTACCGAGGAATAAAGATGCAAAAGCAGAGCTAGACGCCACAGTAGAAGCACTCGGAATGAAACAGTTAACAACACCTGCGACAAGAGGATTACAGCGCCTGGATTTAATTTATTTTAACGCGCAAGATGTTAACTTAATAGACAACTCCTTACAGTTTTCCTCCGACCACTCTGCGCTTTCAATGGAGGTTGCTCTTCGAAGACAGACTGCCGATCAGAACTGCGGCACACATCAGGGTAATGAATCGAAGTTGATATTTTCCACAAAATATATTAAATCCGAGGTCATCTTGCAATGCTTAGCGCGATACAACTTTCAAAGTCTACATAAGATGTCCACTGAAAAAGCCAAAGACGAGATTTCGCGGTTACTCTTGAATATCGCCCGTCTAGGAGCAGCGAAAATATTAAAGATCTCAGACAGAGCGAACTCTTGGTTCACTCCAGAAGTTAAAGTTATGTTTAAAAAGAAGCAAAAGCTATACCGAAAGTGGAAAAGAACTGGACACCCGACTGATCGGGTTATCCCGGACAACGTATAAATGCGAAAGGGCAAAGTTCATTCGACTGAAAAGACAAGCATAAATTGAGGTTATTAAGGAAAAATTAAAAAAAGGAAAGAGAATAGTTAGCAAGAAAAACAACAAAAAAGAAATGACGGACCAGCTGTTTAGAGAGTGGACAGAAGTCACATTCGGAAAACCTTTGAATGAAAAGCAGAAAAATTGTGAGGAAAACATCCGCGAGATGCAGAAAATGATTGAAAAACTGATGGATCCCACTGGCACTAACCGAACTAGAGATAGAAACATATTACGTGAAATTAATATCAGCAAGGAAAACTTAAAGGAAGCTACACTCGCTCCCCAATAAAGCAACGATCGGGCCGGACCAGTTCCCGCTATTCATGATAAAAATATGTAGTGCTTACATAATCGACCTGCTCCACCACCTCTTCCAAAGAATATTAACTGAGGGGGTTATCCCGAAAACATGGAAGAGATAGTACGTAAAACCAGTTCCAAAAATAAACAATCCTAAAACCAGTAAAGATTTCAGGCCCATCGCAATCGGATGCTCTCTGCAAAAAGTTTTTGAGAAAGCAATCCTCAACACCGTCAATCAGCACTGCTTTGGGGACAGGCCAGAATACTTACATTCTGTGCTTCCTCGAAGGTCGACTATTACAAATTTAATGGAGACTCTACTCCGAATACAGCTAGCTTTAAACAATAAACAACAGTTGGACATCGTTTTCCTGGATGTAGCAGCAGCCTTCGACAACGTCTCAATTCCAGCTATAACAGTAATCCTCAAGGAGTATTTCCTCATTTCAGGAAGCACTTTAAGCATTCTCACTAACACCCTTCAAGAAAGACAAATTATCGCAATAAACGGGAAACAAACAGCAACTTACTGTATCTCTAGGGGAGTACCTCAAGGGGGCGTATTTTCCGCCACCTTCTTCGCAATAGCACTAGCCCCATTTTTAGCTCAAAACTGTGAGCAATTTATTACATATGCTGACGATTTGAAATTTTTTGTAATCTCTAAAGAACAAGAAACTGCACCCAATCTATCAGAGGAAGCAAACAAGGCAATCAGGAAACTAGAAGAATATCTGCACTACATTGGCCTGAAAGTTAATGAAAAGAAAACTGCCCAAATGACCTTCACCAATAAAAAGAAGATAAATGAAATTACAATTTTCGTGAACAATACCAGAGTCCAAAAATCTCTCGCACATGTTGACCTTGGCCTTAAGTGGGATGAAGGACTAAACTTCATACCTCACTTCGAATACATTAGGAAAAAGACATACGCAGCACTCTGGAGCACTAGACAAGAACTCACCGGTCTCCGAAGCCCTCATCTCATGATTCAATACATCCTTAAATGCGTTACAGCGATTCCGTTGTACGCATCGACTATCTGGTCATCGGCCCCCGAGAACAACATCAAGGCCTTCTTAGGAGTAGAATACTGGCTCCTGAGATGGCTAAACAAGATCGCCGGGAAACCGTTTACCATTTCAAGAGCGGTCTTGTCTGCCAATCTGGACATAACACCCTGGAAGTATATCATCACAACCAGAAACATCTTAACTCTGGCAAAGCTACTAACGGAGAGAACAGATGCGCCGAAAGTGGGAAACGTGATCACTCGCCCTCGGATGACACGACCGAGAATAAACAGAGAAGAACCAAGTCTCAAGTGCCAACTGACTCAATTGGACTCTCTGGGGAGATTTTTCCCAGCAAATACTGTGAATTATTTTAATAATTTAAATATAGATGCAGAAAAACTATGTACAGACAAAATGTATAGGACAGAAATATTTGGTAATGTGTACCGGCAGGTACAAATATAATAAGAAGACTAATTTAATAATTTATATAATAATATTTAGCATTTAACAACCATTCGCAATTAATCCATTAACACATATTCTGTGTTTTGTCATCTCCAAATATTGTAAATAAGTTCATGTAAATATGCTTGTAAATACTGATATAATGTAACCACACCCTCTAGCCACGTGCTGTCTATGGGTGTCTCGTGAGAGAAATAAACAGATAATAATAATAATAATAATAATTTGGATCGAATTGAAATTCTCATGGATACTCAGCATGGTTTTGTAAAGGGAAAATCATGTTTAACAAATCTGGTTCGCTATTTTGAAAGGGTCACTCGCGAGCTGGATTTAGGGAATAATTTATTTGTTTATTTAGATTTCAGCAAAGCTTTTGACTCAGTCCCAGATGAGCGGTTGCTTTATAAGCTGGAACAGGTTGGAATCACTGGGAAAATCCTTAGATGGATAGCAGGATGGGTTCAGGGCCGAAGGCAGAGGGTTGTAATAAATGGCTATTCCTCAGATTGGGTTGATGTAAGAAGTGGGGTTCCCCAAGGATCAGTATTAGGACAAACTGCTGTTTTTAATTTTCATAAACGACATCGATGAAGGGACAGAGGGCGTGATGTCTCAATTTGCAGATGATGTTAAAATTGGTAGAGTAGTTAATGATCACTGTCAAGCTGAGCTTCTTCAGAGAGACCCAGATAGACTTCAGGAATGGCCAGAAAAATGGCAGTTATGCTTTAATCCTCACAGTGTAAGGCATTACACCTGGGAAACAGTAATCCCAAAATAACTTATTCACTTGGTGGAGTTCAACTAAACCCTGTACTGGAGGAAGTACAGGGTTTAGTTGAACTAGTCGTTTAGTCGATAGATCATCGATAGGAGGAAGTCCTATCGATGATCTATCGAACTTTTGCAAGTAGAGATAGGGACTTGATAATCCCATTATATAAGGCTTTTGTTAGACCACACTTGGAATACTGGGTTCAAGTATGGAGACCGCACCTAAAGAAAGACATCGAGCTTCTTGAAAGGGTGCAAAGACGGGTAACTCGCTTGGTGAGATCGGCAAAGGGGCGTCCTTATGAAGAAAGACTTCGAATATGTGGGTTGCAGGGTTTGGAAACTAGACACCTTAGAGGAGATTTGATTGAGGTGTTTAAGGCTCTGAGAGGCATCAGTAAAATGAATGAGGACGAAATTTTCAAGATAATAAATGATGCTAGAACTAGGGGACATAAATTCAAGTTACGGGGGAAAATGTTTAGATCGGACTGCAGGAAGTTTTATTTTAGCCATCGAGTTGTAAATTACTGGAACAAGTTGCCTACATGGGTGATAAAGGCTGACAGTTTGGGGAAATTGAAAAGTCATCTGGATAGTACCTTCGGATCAGGGAAGCGCATAGGATGATAGGTGTAATTTCCTTTTCTTTTATTAATTATTATTATTATTATTTTTTTATTTATTTATTTTTTTATCATTGTTTTATTCGGGGTTTGGCTGGTGCAGCATAAGCCATAGGCTTTCTTGCACCATGCGGCCATTACTAATACTAATACTAATATCATTAAAATACCATTTATATAAAAATATCAATGGAAAACCTATGCTTGATGATGTCTCATACTCGAGGTTGGATGGTTAACAAACATACCCTCAGATACTCCTCCAATGTTTGAAGCTGAGACCTGTTCTTGCTCTTCATCGTGTTCATAGCAGAAAAGCTACTAGCCTCACACAGATACGATGTAAAGAAAAAGGAAGGAGTTCTTCAATCGCCTTCTTGTCGAATACTCCTGTCTCTCCGACAGGAGAATTCGACAACCAAAATGAGGCCATATATGTTGATAAGTGCTTTAGTTTCAGTTCTCTGTCGTTTCTTATTTCCGTAGGCTCATCTTCTTATGCAACTGTTAATTCTGCTGATTGGAACGCACTTAAACGGATCTCTTACCCAGTCCAAGGAAGATACATCAAGTGATGGGAAATACTTTTCAATGTTTTTACTAAGCAATGATAAACTTTGTCGAATTACATCGACAAGATTTTTGTTCAGTCTGCAACTTTTTGCCAGCTCAAATATTTCAACTTTGTTCTCATTTTTGATTCTGACTCCCGCACAATGTTCAATTTTTATTAAAAGAGTTAATTTTGTCAGTACAAGTAAGGATATTTTCATTCTTTCCCTGCATACTCTTGTTAATACTCTGCATACGCTTGTTGTTCAAGGCTTGGGAGGTGTCAGCTAGGAAAGGAACTTTATTGCAGCAGGTCTCATCACTAAGCAGGTCAAGTGAACTCAGACTCTTCAGACGTAAAAAAAAAAAAAAAATTATAAGCTCTTCCCTCAGTTCATAGAACCTTGAAAGCACCCACCCTCGAGATAGTCACCTCATTTCCGTGTGCAGCAGGAGTTGTGTGTGAGCAGCTTCTATGGCAGAACACGGTGCTGAAAACAATCTCGATGAGACGATCAAAATCGTTTCATCCAGTACTTTTTGGAGCTCAGGTACTACTGATTTTGAAATGAGGGCCTCTCCGTGCAGTTAACAGTGTGTAAAAACAATGCCATGGTTTTTTTTTTTCTTGGCCAGTGCGACGAATCCTTTCATACTACCCGACATAGAAGGAGCACCGTGCAGATGCCGATGCATGATTTCCATGACAAATCGTGAGAACTGAAATAACTGTCGACAACATTAAGAATGTCTTGGCTTTTTGTTGTTTCTGGAAGTGGTTTGCAAAATAAAAATTGTTCAGTGATGTCTCCATTACAAGCAAACCTGCTGAATGCTAGGGGTTGAGATTTTCAGTGACGTCAGTTGACTCGTCCAACTGGATGGCAAAAAAATTGTCTCAACGTCTTGAGACATGTCTTGTATACGCCGACTAGCAGTGTTATCAGACATACGAATTTTAAAAATCTATTTTTCATATTCCCCGCCAAACAATATTTACAATTTTACAGTATGCTGATAAAATTACTGACTCAGCAATTGCATGTGATTTCATCTTTTTTGCTGCGATTTCGGCAACGGCATAGCTTGCTTCTTGGGCTTTGTCAGAAATAGTTGTGATTTTGGTCCACTATTTAGCTTGGTGTGTTTGATCAGCTATAAGCCTTTTAAAATATTCAACTGGTTTTTTCGTATAAATGTGAGTGCTTTGTGTGAAGGTGTCTTTTCAGCTTACTTGGAACCACAGCTTGGTTTGCCAGTTTCTCACCCCAAACAACATACTTAGGACGTGGCTACTCTTCTTCAGATGAAAAAAATCCGAAGAACAAATAGTCTTCATTATACTGGCGCACGACGGTTTTAGAACTAACACTAACTGTACTATGTGTTATATTACCAGAACTAGTGCCAGTTACACTAGATTTATTGTCATCATCTAACTTATGTTGACCAACTTACACAAGACTGAACCAACAAACTATCCGGAGTACAGAACCTAACTTGATCCCTCACATGTCAAGTAGTCAACTGGTCTCCCCACTTGGTTGGGACAATACTAGCACTGCAATCAAAGACAGGGTCCACGCATACCTTGAAAAATTCCTCATCATTGAGTCCTGGACCAACTTCTCCTGACTAGACGTGACACATCTCATCAAGAAGAGACCTACCATCGATCCCTGTACTTGACCATCATATCTTGGACTCCCGGTTTTGACCACCCCACTATTCGTTATCATGGACTACTGGACCAGCCTTCAGTCTGGATGCGACACAGACTCACCAAATGGAGTCCCAATGACAACACCTGGACTAGACCTGCCTGAACATGACCCATCCACCATAGCAGCACTCACACTGCTGGATTTCCACCAAGTGTCGGCTCCAACTGACTGGCCGTACTAGCTGTACCTACTCTGCACTTGCAGGGTATCTCTCTCTCTCTCTCTCTTTTCCCCCCTATCTTTTTTTTTGTTTCCTACTATCCGTCCTTCTACCCCCCCCCCACCTATTTTTCTCTTTTGTGGGGAGGCGGTTTTTTTTTTTTTTTTTTTTGTGTCCACCCCACTCTTCTCTCTTGTGAGGCACTGGGCATGCCACACTGTCATCAGGGGCCATCTTCCCTGTCGCCCCCTTCTTCTGTTTCCTACCCTCCAGTCTGGGCGCCTCCGTAGCCAGGTGGGAAGGAGCAGCAGTGCGTACCACACGCTTCTTGATTAGACCGGGGTTCGAGCCCGTCACCACCAAATATGGAGGATGCGGAAAGGTCAAGGAATGACCACCGCATATTCCGGAGCAATATGGCCTTAGTTGCTAATGCTCCTAAAAACCAAACAACAACAACAACCCTCCAGTCTTCTGCTTTCCTCCCTTACTTTACTCTTTCACAACTTTTTTTTTTTTTTTTTTGATATGTGTGTGTGTGTGTGTATATATATATATGCCCCACAGGTCTAAATCTAAATACATCAAAATTATTGCCCGACCTATTTGGCCCTAGATCAAGTTATCAGCGAACAACCCTACGCTCTGTTCAAATTACAACCGTTGCTCAAGAAACAGCGATCATTTCATTCTCAAATCTGGTCCTAGCCACTGAAATCCCAGAAAAGTAGGTGGCAGAACCCGCCAGAGTACTCTAGCATCAGTGGTGCACCCGGTCAGCCTCCCCGTAGCACGGTGTGGTAACGTCGGGTCCCACTAAGGGCTCGGCGGCTAATAGACCGGAGGAACAAAGGGCACAACACAATATACAGCACATGACCCCCACACACTTCAAATCTCTGGCCCCGATACAATGTACACTCGCGGAGATGGGAGAAATCCCAGGAGCCGTTAGACACTAACATACCTTACACCTTACATCTAACTTAGGTTTTTTAATTAGAAATCTGTACATGTCTAATAAGCCCTAAAAACATAAAAAATGAACTAAATTCAGAAATAACAAACAAAAATGCATTAGTGCAAAAACTCACACGGAATAACACACCCGATCCGAACAGCTGACTGAAACTGGTGGCTTGACAAGGATGAAAGGTGGGATGGTAAAAGTACATTGCAGAGTTATTTTAGGATCTGGAACAAAGGGACGGAAGTTCTTGGAATTTTACTATAATAACTTTTTTTTTTTTTTTTTTTTATTAAACTATTATTGTTTTCATTCCTATCGGCCTTTTACGAAAAATATACAGTACTTCTAAAATTTACCTCGACGATTTTTTCATTCCTCAATTTTTTTTCTAGCTTCTTTTCGACCTTCCCCCAAACTCCAGCGGCACATTTGCGGACCCTTCGCCGCAAACCAATGTGCCGCTGCACACCGGTTGAAAATCACTGGCCCATAATTTCAAAAAGCTAGTAACAATCCCAACCTATTATTTTATTTATTATTTTTATTTATTCATTTATTTTTATTTATTTATTTTTTTTTTTTTTTGCTGGCACTCGGGATTGGGCAGCCTGGGTGCGGGGTGTTGGCACCCACCTGTAAAGCACTACCTAAGGTGGGTGCGGGATTAGTGCTAATTCGCGCAATTAGACCCAGGTCGGAAAACGTGCCTGGGACGGGTGCCAGGAAACAGCTGCCCAGGGGTGATTGCTTCCTGGTGGTGAGATGGCCTGAATATAATGTTCAGGCCACCTGTAATATTCATAGAGTACATGTTTAATTATAGTTCTAGATGGATTTGGACGAGAGTCTTGGGGCCACCATAGAACAGAAACAAAGATGAAGATGAATCTATTATGTTGCTGCGCGGGTAGCACAGTGGTATCGTCACCGTCCTCCACACACCGGGTGAAAAAGGGCCGGGTTCGAATCCCGTCGATGACGCGAGGAACTTTAATGGGCCTTTTTCACTCCGTGGCTGAGTTAGTCGGTCTCAGGCGTAGATAGTAAGGTTTTTCTCCCTAGAAATTGGGGTTTTTTTCGTCCAGGAAAACAGGCAAATCGACCATAGAACAGACACAAATACGGGTTAATGTATTCAATTACGGGCAACCCAAAAAAATAATAATAACCTATTATTATTATTTTTTTGTTGTAAGGTCTCCATATCAGTGGTCAAGCGTGAGGGAAAAAAGTGCATCCGCTTTAAGTGACCGTGCTTCGAGTCCACTTAACTACTAAATAGGGTATGATATTCTTGTATGTTCTCTATCTTATGAATTTCTCTGATCTTCTTGTGGTCGTCTCGGAGTATTAAATAGAAAATTAATTGATTAATTATGGGGGAAACCAGTAAGTAAAGTCTCAATGTAAGGAAGGGAGGAAAGAAGCAGGTAAATGACTGAAACAGCATTTATTTTTCAACATAAATATTTTAATAAATATTAATACAGATAGATCATAGCAAAGAATAAACTTTAATTCACTGTTTTAAAAAATTCTGGAAATCTGCTAAAAGACTTCGGTTGCTGCTGTAATCGATAAAGTACATCATTTTCAGCCTCCGAATCGCTGGAAACTGTTTGCCACCAAACAAATGAAAATCTCTAGAGAAGGCAGTCAGGACTATAATAACGGCGAATGATCAAGAAGTTCCCATCCAACCATTAATGGTCTCTTCGATTAAGAAAACGCGAAGAGAATAACTGACCTCCTTCACCGAATCGCAGAAAAAGAAAAATCCTTTTCAAACCTACTAAGAAAGACACCTCTAACAATCATCACTATTACCAAAGAAAACCTCATGAAAGCCATAAACTTCCTAATAAAGCAACTGTTGGTCCTGATAACTTCCCTCTTTTCACCGCAAAAATCAGCAGCCTTACATTATTGAGGTGTTCCATCACACTTTCAATGAAATCATTCAAAAAGGTACTCTCCCCTGTATATGGAACAGCTACATAGTCAGGCCCATTCCCAAAATAAAGAAATCAAAAAAACGCCAAAGACTATAGACCCATAGCCATAAGTTGCACCATCTTGAAAATTTTTGAGAAGATCCTTCTCTCAGATCTCACCCAACACTGCTTCGGGCATCGTCCTCTGCACCTACTCTCCGTCTTATCTGGAAGATCAACCGTCACAAATCTCCCTTGAGACCCATTTCCGGATGCAGAAAGCTCTCAACAATAAGGAACAGCTCGATATTATCTTCCTAGACATATCTGCAGCTTTTGACAATATCTCGATAACGGCTCTGGAACAAATTTCATCTTTCTACTACAAAATACAAGGCAATCTCCTGAAGATTTTATGTAACATTCTGAAGGAAAGACGCCTCATAATCTGTAATGCCCATTTTATTGCCCATTACTCCATTTCGCAGGGAGCGCCACAGGGAGGCGTACATCCCATAAAGACAACTTTATTACATATGCTGATGACCTGAAATTCTTCGTCAAATCAAAAATCAACAAGCCAATAACACAATAAATGAACTGGAGCATTATCTCGACTCTATTGGACTACGTTTAAACCCAATCAAATCTGCCCAGATGACAATTACAAATAAAAAGAGCAGGAACAATATCTCTATGCTCGTAAGCGGACGCGAAGTTCCAAAGGTTAAATCGCACGCAGACTTTGGCCTAAAACGGGATGAGGGATTAACGAGCACTTTGATTACATCAAAGCTAAAACATATGCAGCGCTCTGGGCTGCCAAACAGGAGTTAATTGACATTAGAAACCCAGATAAATAAATTTTCTAACCTCCGGCACGACAACCAAGTCAGTAGAGTTTACAACAAATCGTCAATATAAATATTTATCGTATTTAGTAGTCACGGGCTTGAACCCCGTTCCACTCAAGGAACGCATGCCGTGCACTCTCGCTCCTGATCACTGGGCTACGTCAGGATCTTGTTAAAAAGTATATCTTGAAATGTATAATTCCCATCCCAATGTATGCTTCACAGATTGTCTTATATTGTCTCATAACAAACCCTAAAAATTAAAGATTTTAGTTTTAACTCCTTCTGATTGATTTTTCTATCAATTTATTTTACACAGTTGTTAAATATTCTTATATTCACCCCATAGCATTTTACAGTCCAATGATGGGATTCGGTAAGAATCCTGAAATGTCACTTGCTAACAATTTAGTGCATAATTGAATTTTCATAAAACCTCTTTTGTTAATAATTTCACGTGGTATAATAGTGTCATTTATTGTATAAATCAGAAACGATCCTTAAACCTTTTCAGGAAGAGAATAAATTATGAAATTTTGGTGTCAATGTGACATTTCCTTGTCAAGTAAAGATTAAACATCCAAAACATACTTCCATTTTATGTATACAGATAATTCGACATTTTATAAAAAATAAAAAAAATTATGAGTTTCTATTCGTAAATTTTTTACGAATTGTATTTTTCATGTATTGGTCCAATTTTAATGAAATTGGGACATCTTGGCAAATCTTTCCAAAAAGCCAAAATATAAAAATTTAATCGAAATTAGTCTACTGGGAAAAAAGTTATATGCGGACGGACGGAAGAGATTGACAAATTCAATTTATATTTGACTCTCACGATGCGAACTCCTTCCGTCAAATTCAATTTGCAAGTGAATTTGTCAGTCCTTCCATTCAATTATGGACACAACTGAATTACTTACTATGTCATGGCTATTAGTCGATGACTCAAAATAATAGTTGACCCCATAGGAGATTGCTACTCGGTCGCTTGGGTCAGTTCACTCCTGATTGTATCTATATTTTAATATAACCTCGTTAGGCAATAATTCCGTCATATATCTTGTTCTACTGTGAGCCCCTAGCATCTCGCTGTGATGGGTGCTGTACTTTTTTTTAGCGGATAATAAAGATCACTTATGAGTACTTTTGCTGTACTTTTTTTTTGGCGGATAACAAAGATCACTTATTCATCAATTTACCGAAATTATGGATGGTTCAAAGAGAATATAAGCAAGATCCCAATTTTATACATGGCTTGGAAGAGATAAAAATGAGCGAAGGAATGGCATCGGCGAGGAAAAACTAGACGAAAAAGTAACGTCGTGTAAAGATCCAAAAACATCGCCAATACACACACACACACACACACACACACACACACACACACACACACACACACACACACACACACACACACACACACACACACACACACACACACACACACAGTGTGCTGCCACTTTATTAGGTACACCTACCTAGTAGCGTGTTGAGCCTCCAAAACAGCCTGAATTCGTTTAGGCATGAATTGAACAAGATGCTGAAAACGTTGTGCAGGAATGGAGTACCACGCAGACATGAGTGTGTCACAGTTCCTTGAAATTCGACGGAGGTGTAGGCCTACAGCGAACAGCCCTTTCCAGCTCATCCCAAAGATGTTCCAATAGGATTGAGTTCTGCGGACTGAGCGGGCCACTGCAGCAAAGAAAAGTCATTGTCATGTTCCTGGAACCATTCCATAGTGATTCGGGCTTTGTGCACCTGCGCATTATCCTGCTGGAAGTATCCATCTGACTGAGGATAAACTGTCAACATGAACGGATGCACTTGGTTAGCAACGATGTTTGGGTACGATGTGGCATTCAGATGTGAATCTATGTGTATCAATGGATCCAAAGTGTGCCAAGAAAACATTCCCAACACCATAACACTGACCCCACCACCTTGCACAGTAGTCGTCAGACATGACGCGTCCATGGATTCATGTTGTTTTTGCCTTCCATCAACATGATGCACCAGGAACTTCGACTCGTCAGACCAAGCAACTGTTTTCCAATCCTCTATAGTCCAGTGCTTGTGTTGCTGTGCCCACAGGAGGCGTGCTCTCTCTTGTTCTTCACTGATAACAAAGGTACGCGATGTGGCCGTCGGCTGTTGGCGACAAAGTGCGACTAGTGGTCCGTTGCGACATTTTGTTCTGCGCACCAAGGTTGTATTTTGATGTGATGCGCGACATTGTGGCCCGTCTGTTTGCCTGCACAATTCTAGCCATCCTCCTCTGACCTCTCTCATCAACAAGCGATTTTCTTCCACAGGACTGCCGCTGAGAGGATGTTTTCTGTTCTTTGCACCATTCTCGATACACCTTTGAAACTGTGGTGCGTGAAAATTTCAGGAGAACTACCGTTTCAGAGATGCTTTGTCCAGCACATCTTGCACCTACTACCATGCCACATTCGAAATCCGTTAGATCACTCCTTCCCCCCATTCTTTCTACGGTTTGTACGCTTAACTGATACTAGAAAGGTTGTTCTGCTGCATTTATATCCAACTGTGGTCATGTGACTTGCAACATTGTGGGACAAACCATTTGTGTGCACAGCAGGGGTGTACCTAATAAAGTGGCAGCACAGTGTGTATATATATATATATATATATATACACAGTACTGCCATAAATACCGTCACAAAAGTAAGCCTCCCATAATAATTGAAATGATATCACAGAGCTGTGGGTTTTGCATCATGTGTAGTACTAATGTATGGTTTTCTTTAACAGGTATCATCAACTAGTAAAGGAAGTCAGTGAAAAATGGAATGGGGAGATAAAGATCTCTGCTGTCATAGGTCTATGAAGACCTATGACAGTAGAGATCATTAGAGCATGCTGTAGCCAATTTCCTGCTGGATGTTGTGCGTACTTCTATTGATGAATGGCCGGAATGTTTGAGGTCTTGTGCAAAAAACAAGGGGGGAAGAGGCATTTGGAAAGAGTGTTGTGTTGCTTCATTTGTTGGATGTTCAAGAATAAACCCAAAGAGTTTTGAGTTCCTGTGTCTTGTAATAATGCAGGCTGCGCTCAGCAGAACGAACATTCAGAAACAATCGTACGTACAAGCACAAAAAAGGCCTACCTGATTGAAACGGAGAGAATTCTAATGATATTTGCTTTTTTTCTCTTTCAAGCTTTGTTGATCCTAAAGATGTTTGCTTTTTTCTCTTTCAAGCTTTATTAGAATACTCACAAAGTTCCCGGTGAAACTGGTGTTTGGGTTACTACTTCCCGTTTGTCTGACACAACTCCAAGGGAAACATAATAACATCGACAACTCCTTAGAGAATATGCGGCTAGATACAAATCGCAAGGGTACAGCAGTGAAATTCTCTCCCACTTCCGAAGGATGTTCGGTAAATGCAGTGAAAAGTCAATAAATGCCATGAATGCTAATTCAAAATATTCCCTAGAGTCTTATATTTCTATTTCGCGCTAGGTTTTTATTTCTTAAATTAATTGATTTTTTTTTTCTTTTCCTGTGATTAACAGAAGTGGAACGTAAATAACTATCTTGTTACCAATCAATTACTAATTAGTTAACTAATAATATATAAAAGTAATTGTTTTCCCTTCATCGCATATAAATCTGAACGTAACAAAATATTCAGTCCACGTTTTATAATACTCTATAATCAACAGCGCACGAAATGCAAAACATTTAAATCAGCGCACGGAAAGAAAGAAAAAAAATTCCAGTACATCAATTACAATATAAGGATATCCTACGTAACATGTATGAAAAAAAAAAAAAAAAAAAAAGAAATAATGACTGCTGGATTCTCCTATAGTAGAACCTAATGCGCCTCCGCGTGGCTACAGTTGAGAATCAGGGCACGACTAACCTGGTGTTAGTTGGACCTCTGGATGCCAAGACGCCAGTTGCCGCTCACCAGCACTTCAAGTTAACAATACACAACACTGCACATAAACAAAATACTACATACAAACGGACGGCCTTGGCTTTTGTCTCAGAAGATCAGAACAGACAAATCAGCGGTAAATGAGAGACGGCTGGTTCCTCAAAAACCGATATTGACATTGCTGGATTCTCATTCTGTCACCGTTTCTCTTTTCCGACATAACTCATGACCATTATGAGTGCGAAGAGCAGACTGTGAACTCATGTTGCCGACCTGGGTATTCTCCTGCCTAGGTCGGACATGCTGACGGCGATTCAATGGGCATCGCACTCTCAGTTGTCTGGCCTGCTCTTGCCGGCCTAGATGCTCCTTGCATCCAGGTTGGATCTTCTGAAGGAGACTGTCCCGCCTCCCCTTGTCACGGAATTTACATATCAAAAAACCTATGTTCCTCGGATCCCTGTTGCTGACCTGGGCGACTCTACGCATGGATAGGATATGCTGACGATGCCTCGCCTTCTTTCACTCGTGGGACTCAACTTCCTGTTGTAATAGCTATTCAAATACTAATGCTTCTCCAGAATGGGATTTTGTGACTGTACGGAGCATCTCTCTTCTGTAGATGGCGTGGAGCTTCTCCTCACCTTTGCTGATTCCTGCACACACACACATACACACACAGGAGTGGAATTTTTGGGGATGATGGAATATACTCCTTCCAGTGTGGAATCGTTCTCTACGAATTAAGTGCCCTCACAGTTAACTCTGACCCTCACTTCTTCATTTTATCTATTACTTAGGTCCTCTGAAGGCCACCCAATCCTGTCAACCCTTTCATAGGGCCCCCTCACCTAAAAGACTTGCTCTTCACTCGCCTTGGGTGCCTTCCTCCATCCCCCTCTTTCTTGTCTTCCCTACTCTTACCTATTTTGCACTGTTCACTCCGTTCCTGGACCGCCTTTGCTTCTCTTGAGGCCAGAGCATTGGTGGCCAAGTAGCATTTCTTCCTACCGTGCATGGTCCAGTTCCTCCTGCTGTGGACGAATGCTCGGAGGACCCTTCCTGGTGATCATACCTCCTAACAATCATACTATGTTCATTATGCTGGATTTCTACTGGTCAGATTTAATGAAATTCAGAATGCTAGACAAATCTTTTTAGAAGTGCAAAATATAAAATTTCATGTAAATCCATACCATTGAAATCGAATTATTACGTGCGGACAGAGAGACAGACACAAATATGATAAAGACAGTAAGCGCTTGGAAGTGAAAAACTGCCAAAATGCGCTTGAAGTGGAAGAAAAAAAAAAATTTAAAAAAAGGACCTCTGTTCCAAGAAGTAATAATATAAATAAGAACACAGATTTCCAATTGGCATCCAGATAAACAAACAGATTCAAATACACATTAAGCATTTCACAGATAAATTTAACCAGCGGCATGACAAAATGCACTCTCCCGATTAATAAATTTTGAAAAGGTGGATCGTCTACGAACTCGAATCAGATTTCTTCTAACGGCAATCACTTTCAACGTACTCTCCACATTTAAAAGAACATCTATTTTCATCATACAAGACTAAAAAATATTCTTAAGTTTTTCTAAGATTCAAAATAGTGCCGGTCATGAGCAACGTGATGCATGCAACATTCTGTAAGATACAAAATCTTACAGAATAAAAGTAATGCTGAGAAGTCGGTTTTATTAATTAAGGAATTCTTGTTGCTAGTTGAATAAGATAGTAATATCGTCTGATTTCAATAATAAGAATTATTCAGTATGAAATATAAATTTAATCGGTAGTAAGAAATAAAGGCAGGGTCCACAAGCCATAAATGCCTTCAACTTCCGTTATACTCGGGGACATACAAAGAGAAAACTACGGCAAAGCATCTTGGGGTCTGGCGCAAACAGACAAATTAAGGTTTATGCAGGGTCGCAAACAGGAAGTGAGTTCTTGACCAGCACACAAGTTTCCAAAAATAAATGCTGTGGTCACTAAATGGGAGTTTCGTGGTTTTAGAACGCTACGGGGACAAGGCGTTGGATGAGAGGGGAGTGTTGTTTTTTTGGATAATCGGCAAACATCTAAGGGCACACTGTATGCCAGCAGATCCGGTAAAAATAATAAAAGTGGGTGTATTGTAACACGTGTTTCTGGGCAGGCTGAGTAAGGGCCTTCTAACAAATGAAAGGAGAAGAATTCGTAGATGAATATAAGATTTGAGGGAATCATGGTAATAGGCGTGACGAACGCGGAAGTTAGATGTGGGAGGAGTAGAACAAAAAGGGGAGCCCAAGAAAAAAATTCATTCTGTCAGAGTTGAGTAAGTTTTTGACAAAGTTTAGGATGGTATAGTCAGTCAGTGTCAGTAAGTTGAGTAGTTGTAGTATTAGTTAGTGTTGGAGAGAAGAAAGGGGATCAAGTTAAGATGTAGCGGTCAGTCTGTTTGTCCATCCGTCAGCAAGTCAGTAGCAGACAGAGTTTTTTTGAGTGAAGAAGTGAAAGGGATGGAGAAAGGTGCCGTGCAGAAAAATTAAAATTGTCGGACAATAAAGAAAGCCCGACGTATTGTCATTTTTTTGAGTGAAGAAGTGAAAGGGATGGAGAAAGGTGCCGTGCAGAAAAATTAAAATTGTCGGACAATAAAGAAAGCCCGACGTATTGTCATTTTTTTGAGTGAAGAAGTGAAAGGGGTGGAGAAAGGTGCCGTGCAGAAAAATTAAAATTGTCGGACAATAAAGAAAGCCCGACGTATTGTCAGTAAAGAGCAGAAGGCAACTAAAATAGCTGAGAAGGCAGAATACAGTAGAAGTTAGCTCATTGTAGGATCTCACACACAATAATTGAGAAGGAATCAACTCCTGTATTAATAAAGAAGATGTCTGATGCCCAGGAGATAATGGTGCTGAAGCCGATAAAATCCGGAGCCGGACCGAAGGGAGAACAAACATGCTGACCAGATGAAATGAATCGCTTTTAAGGAGAAAAGGTACTCGAAACTCAA
Source organism: Mastigoproctus giganteus (assembly GCF_048544385.1). Classification (NCBI taxonomy): domain Eukaryota; kingdom Metazoa; phylum Arthropoda; class Arachnida; order Uropygi; family Thelyphonidae; genus Mastigoproctus; species Mastigoproctus giganteus. Next base: position 38,802,889 of record NC_143584.1, on the reverse strand, counting down.
GAAGCAAACCCGATAACTCCTGTCGAACTCTCCAAGGGTTTGTGAGATGCATTCCAAATGGAATAGACCTGCTGTTCACCGCGAGAAAGATGAAGGACATACCGCAGAGCCTTCCATGATAACTAAGTAAGTGATTAGCTCTCTTAAGTATTCTCCAACACACAAAAGACTGTAGATATCCCGATAGCCGAATTGGTAGAACTTTTGACAGAACGCTGTGAGATATGTATAAGAATTACTCAGTTGTAAGGATAGGTTATTGTAGGTTATGTGCTGAAGGACATTAGCCAGGGCATATATATAAAATACTTGAAGTAATTGATGCCTTGTTTATAATTGCTTGATAGGCTACAATTAAATATGTTTTGGATGGGAATTAGAAGTGAGTGTTACCTGTAAATAATCATTGTAATAAGTAAATGAATAAGTATTGAATTTTGGAAAGGAATTATAGGGAATAAGAAAAACGACGGTAGCCCTCAAATGTTCAAGTTGTTATTTAAATAAATAAATTTTCTGTTTATACTCCGACACGACAACCAAGTCAGTAGAGTTTACAATAAATCGTTAATACAAATATTTATCGTATTTAGTAGTCACGGGCTTGAACCACGGTCCCCTCAAGGAACGCGTGCTAGGCACTCTCGCTCCTGACAACTGGGCTAAGAAACTGGCAGTGGCATGATTACCAGTATTGAAGAAGGTTGTAAATTATAATTTGTTATAAAGGGGAGGATAACAAATTCTCCAGAAATTAAGAGTACAGAAGTTTAATCTAATTTTGGAGTAAGAAATTGATTTGTAGAGGAGAGAGAATGTTAACAGATTTTTGAAAGTTATTTGAGCTCAGGTGTAAGGAGGAAGAAACACTATCAGTTCTTGAAAGGGGAATTTTGATTATGATATATATATATATATATATATATATATATATATATATATATATAAGCAGATGAGATTAGATTATCTTGTCATGTGTTTGAGTTTAATCATTTTGGTTTTGATGTATTCATGTAAATATGTACAATAAACTGAATTTTATGTATAACCTTTGTGTGTTTTTTGTTGTTCTGAGTACCAGCCTATCTGAAGGGAATTAAATACATCTAAAGAGTAGTTCCCCGAACCTGAAAATTTCAGGTTCGGGGAACGTGCGCAAGTGGGGAATTTATTCTAAAGGGGAACTAAACAAAAAAAAAAAAGGATATATAAATACAGTATAATAAATAATAAACAATAAAATATAAAAAAACAAACCCCCACAATTCGCTTAACGCACTTCGATTTCGGAATTGATTTGATTTTAGGTGAAAACTTTGATTTCGGATTTTGATTTTAGATGAAAGCAAGATGTTAGAAACTGTTTAACCAGATTGGACCGACATTGTTTAGTATTGGTGCAAATCGAGTTCATGAAATGTCCCCCTCCCCAAAAAAACTCCAGTGGTAATAATCTATGCTTTAAATACTGAGTGACTTTGGTCTTTCAATCCTTATTTTCAATTATTTGCAATATCCAAAAGCATTAGCTGATACAGGTGGTTTTTAAAAAAAAAAAAAATCTAAGTAGGTAATTAAGAATGGAATCGAGAGCCAGTATGGACGTGTACGGTGAAGTTTTGTGGACGCCAAATCTATGCGGCTCAGCCGAAGAAATATATAAAATACTGGATTTGGCGAATTTCCTGAAGCTTATTTCAAAATATAACTTCTTGTCTGCTTTTCGATGGGTACGGATAGATACTTTGATCTCATCAAAAGTGAGATCAAAGGGCCACCCGAAATTACGATAGGGGATCAATAAATAAGTCACAAAGTAAATGAGGGAAGAAAGAAATAAAGAGAAAACTCACTTGAAAGAAGCATTTATTTTCCAATATAATAACTTTAAACATGTATCCACTTCTCTCATCGTTTTATCAGAATTTGGAAACAAGCTGTACAGAGACCTGGGTGGCTGTCTTTTTTCTGATAACACATATCAGAAAAGCGCATCGCACCAAGCTGTTTTTAAGGGACCAAACAAATGGAAATCAAGATATCGTCATCATCCCAATCTGAAATCAATTATTTCAGAATTATTTGTAAATTTCGATGACCCATTCAGGGTATGCCCAGACTTTTGAAAACGCACAAAAAATGCCATGATGGCTACAGCCATAATTAAACTTCTTTGTTCGAGATGATGCATTACCATTAGTATATATGATGCGAGAAAACAAACTTATGTAGTATCAGCAAAAAAAAAAAAAAAACACACACACACACATTTCACACATCCATTCCCTTTAAACCAGGCCTTCTTAAACTATAGGTCGCGACCCCATTTGGGGTCGCGTAGCAAAATTCTGGGGTCGCGAGAGATTTTAATGTGAAATATTTAAATACACGATTTTATAACATCTAGATGTGTATTTGTGCAGAGTCACACTCACACACCTGCACACAAACAAAGGGAGGAATGCGCGCGCACACGTGCAGCGAGACTATGATTGAATAACACTGACTGTAATGTGTACTAGTGTAGTATTGACGCTCTTCTAGTGTAGTCAATTGTAAGTGTTCCGCCGTAACGAGATTTTAGTTTTTTTTATTTATTCGGTAATTAATAAATCAATTATTATATGCAATATGTTATTTTTATATATTTATTGTATTTTAGGATCAAAATAATTTTTGGCCATGGATAAATGGCTGAACTTAAATAAGAATAGCAATGACGCAGATAATAATGCTACAAACTCTTCTCAGGCAGGACAAAATATTGAAAAACAGGCATCTTATGTGCGAAAAAGAAAATATGATGAGTCTTTTCTTCAATTTGGCTTTACATTTCAAAATTGTAAGGGTAATGAACAACCTCTTTGTTTGATCTGCAATGAATTATTGGCTCCGGAGAGTATGAAACCATCAAAATTAAAGACATCTTGAATCAAAGCATGTTTCGTATGTCAATAAACCAAAAGAATATTTTGAAAGACTGTATAAATCTTTAAATAAAGAAAAAAAATCCTTTGAAAAATTTATAATTAGTGAAAAATGTTTACTAGCGTCATATGAAGTTTCATACTGTATTGCTAATAATAAAAAGCCGTTCACCATTGGAGAAGATCTTGTATTACCTGCTGCTATTAAAATGGTAGAAATACTACATGGAAGTAAATATGGCGATGATATTCGAAAAATTCCTTTGTCGAACGACACTGTCTCGAATAGAATTTCTGATATTAACAAGGACCAATTAGTGCAACTTATTACAAGAATTAAAGAAAGCCCAAAATTTTCAATTCAGTTGGACGAAACAACTGATATTACTAAATTGGCTCAGTTGTTAGTATATGTCAGGTACGTTTATAAAGAAAGCGTGGAGGAAGAATTGTTATTTTATCGTCCTATGGAAGACCATACTACAGGGAAAGACATACATTGTAAAGTTGACGATTTTTTAAAAACTGAAGGTTTAGAATGGAAAAATTGCTGTGGAATATGCACAGATGGTGCAAGAGCGATGACCGGCAAAAATTTGCTCATTATGATCATATAACTTTTACTCACTGCCTTATTCACCGAGAGGCCCTTGCAGCAAAAAAATTAGCACCAGAATTGAACGATGTGCTTCAGGATGCTGTTAAGATTATGAATTTTATTAAGAGCCATGCCCTTAACAGCCGCTTATTTTCAAATCTCTGTAAGGATACGGATTCCAACTACACAACTTTATTATTACATGCAGAAGTAAGATGGTTGTCAAGAGGTCAAAGTTTAAGATTATTGCTATTAAAGGATGAGATCGAAATATTTTTAACCGAACGAAAATGTGAACTTGCTGCTTTTTTTCAAAATGACTTATGGCTATCCAAGCTGTGTTATTTGTCAGATATTTTTGCGAAATTAAACGATCTCAACTTGTCTCTCCAAGGAAAAAATTGCGATATATTTACTTCGAATGATAAAATTGCAAGTTTTATCAAAAAGATCAACATTTGGAAAAGTAGGGTAGAAAAAAATTCGTTCGAAATGTTTTCCAGTGTCGACAATTTTATAATCGAGAAAATTCATTGTAAAACTTTTATTACAAAAAAGTCCTTGACTGAATTCTGGATCGGAACTAGAACTGAATTTTCCACAATCGCTGATATGGCGTTAAATGTACTTCTGCCATTCAACACCACATATTTATGTGAAGTTACTTTCTCAGCTTTAACACGTATTAAATCCCAGTATCGTTCAGCGCTAAAAAATGTTGAAGAGGTCTTACGTCCAGCAGTGTCAAACATTCCACCAAGATTTAATTTGTTATGCAATAAAAAACAGGCACGCCCATCTCATTAAATTTTTTACTTTAATTTTAATTTAATACTTACCACTCAACGACTGCCTTCGAATATATTCGAGCGAACTAAGACGGTCAGAATCCCCTTTTATTTATGTTATTGCAAAAAATGCAATTTTGATGAAAAATAGGGCATATAATTTTTGTAACTATAATAAATACAATTTTACAATTTTTTGTGCAATTTTTAATTTTACATTTTTGTATGTTTCAAAACGAATTCTAAAACTATATATTTTCATATGTATATGTATATTGTTACCTAATAAATAAATCATCAAAAAATATTAATTTATCTTTCTTTTATATTTATATGGGGTCGCCAAGAAACTCGCAATCATAAATGGGGTCGTGAATGAAAAATGTTTAAGAAGCCCTGCTCTAAATGTTTGTCCACTTGATCCTTGAATTTATTTAAGCTATCAACTTCCACAACGATAGATGGAAGTTTGTTCCAGCAATCAACAATCCGCTGGGTAAAGGCAAATTTCCGCATATCTATTCTATAACAGTCCTTCCTCAATTTGAATTTATGTCCCTTCATGTTCGTAATCTGAGCAAGAGGAAGAATCCCATCAGAATTGAGCCTGCCCAACCCATTCCAGGCCTTATACCCTCAATCAGATCACCTCGCAGGTGCCTAGTCTCCAGATGCTGCAATTTGCAAAACTTAGCCTTCCTTGATAAGACCACCCACCCCTTCGTTCCCCTCACCAATCTTGTTGCCTTTCTCTGTACTCGCTCAAGCAACTCTATGTCCTTTCTAAAATGAGGCTTCCGGACCTGTACGCAGTACTCAAGGCGTGGCCTGACCATTGCCTTATACAAAGGGATAATCACCTCCTTTTCCATACTAGCAAAATTCCTGTATATCACTTACAATACCCCACGACCTGCTCTGCTCAGAAAACGTCATATCTCACTGCACAATTAATCCCAGGTCTTTTTCATTTTCTATCACCCAAAGTGTAGTATTACACAGTTGGTACGTTACTCTGGGGTTATTTCTAACTGTATGCAGTACTTTGCATTTGTCAATGTTAAACTTCAGTTGCCACTTCTCAGCCCATCAGCCCAACTTTTCTAGATCCTGATGCAGTAGCAAACTGCCATTATTGTCACTAACAACCCTGCCAACCTTTGTATCAATATCAATCAATATTCATCAATATCACTGATAAACAACCGTGGGCCCAACACCAAACCCTGGGGGACTCCACTAATAATATTAGTCCACGAAGAGCAGTGGCCACTGAGTACCACTCTCTGTTTTCTCCCACTCAACCACCCTTTCAGCCATTGCACCAACTTATCCTTAATACCACACTGCTCCAATTTGTACAGTAGTCTTCCAGACGCAACAGTGTCGAAATCCAAGTATATGATATCAAAATTATTTTTTGCATTCAGTTCCTTTGTAACCACATCATAATATCCAATCAAATTTGTCAGACAACACTTTCCCTTAACAAAACTATGCTGTGAGTTTTCATTGTATGCTTCAGTGTATTCATTCACGTTTGGATTCGGGTTAGCATTAGTTATATATAGTGCAAGGAAGACAGATTTTGGTGCACTAGTAAAATAAATAAAATAATAAAACTATACAAAAAAATAATAAATAAACATTAACAAATTAAAACTGTCCAGCTGACATGTGAATATCCTAAAGGTGTCAGCTTCGACACACCCAGGGCTCTGAGCTGGATAACATCTTTCTTCTTTTTCTTGGTGATTCTCTTCTACTTCTCTCTCTCTCTCTCTCTCTCTCTCTCTCTCTCTCTCTCTCTCTCTCTCTCTCTCTCTCAGGGTAACTCTCGGGAATTTTTTTTTTTTTTTGGCTGGTGCAGCATAAGCCTTAGGCTTCCTTGCACCATATAGCTAATAATAATAATAATAATAACTACCCACCGTGATAACTTATTCCACTAATTAACAACTCACTGCTAAAAGAAAACCAACTAGCAAAATCCGGTCTAAATCGCTTTCCCGTAATTAGAATTTCTGGCTTCCATAGTTCTGGAATCATTTAGAACATTGAAAATTTCTCTTTCATTCATTTTACTGTTCCCTCTCAGGCCCTTACAGACCTGAATCGAACTCCATCTAAAATGACCGGTTGCTCTAGAGTAGCGTTTCTGAACCTTTTTGCAGCGTGACCCAACGTATTTGTTTGTAATTGTACTGCGACCCAAATGTTTATAATATAAATTTTTTAAAAACCTGGTAGACTGGAATCACTGTATATTACATAAATAAATAAAATTATTTATGTAAATAAATAATAACTTCTACATGTGACAATAACTTCTACATGTGAAAAGTAACATTAAGTACATTTCTACTGAGAGCGGTTCAGATGAATTTCGATTTATAACGAATACTTCAATTTCATTTTTTTTATTATTTAAATTCAACTATGGACTAACGATTTTAAATAAAACAGGCTGTTTCAAAATTATAAAAATCACTAAAATATTTTGAATTATATTTATTAAAAACTCTTACATAAATAATGAACAAAATAATATAAGATAATATTTAATGACTTTGTTGTTTTTCCTCAATTAATTTATTAAATCTTGCTTCAATAGAATTAGTTAATGCTATTCTCATTGTTGAACTTATGTCGAGTCAGGTTTCTGAACTTATTTTTCGTAACAGCCATTGTTAAAAATCCACTTTCAGCCAAATAAGTTGTTGCAAATGGAAGTAACAATTTTATTGCCTTCTCACTCTGAGTCCGATATTCTTCTTCAATTTGTAACCAAAAATTAGATAAATTATTCTGGTTTTCTTTAAACTTTATTTCCAAACTGCTGTCCGTTGATAATTCAATTAAATTTTCTTCTTCTGATAGAGATAAATTATTTGATTGACATTGTTTAAAAGGATTTATTACCCACATATTCCCCAAACGAATATCTCCTGTAGGTGGGAAATATTGAATGAACTTTTTCTTTTAATTTTAATAAATGATTTTGTACAACTTGACTTATATCCAAATTTCCTTCTTTTTTTTTTTTTTTTTTTTTTTATGAAACCCCCAAACACGAAAGGTATCAAAACCTATAGTACTTAGTACCGTGCATGGGTTGAAGGAGAAATATGGGGGGAAGGGGATACCGGAAACTTTGCTCTAGAGACTAAACATGGGTTTCACCACTTCAAGCCTCCAATAAGCAAAGTGGTGGTATTTCACCGGTCGATGAAAGTCATCTACCACCTTCTGAGTTATCATGTTTCCTCAAATTTGAAAGAATGATGGAAACATTCCTTTTTAACTTTGATTAACCAGAAGTCAAGTTTTTTTTTTAACAAAAGCTTCTATTTTATTATAACAAATAAAAATATTGGTCTGATATCCTTGCATTCACAAATTTAAATCGTTCATTAACGAAAATATGTCAGCTAGATAGGCAACTTTAGCAAGCCACAAATTACTTTTAAAATATTCACTTAATGTTGACTTCTGGTCATTTAAAAATATTTCAACTTCTACTCAAAGTTCGAATAATCGTTTCAGAACTTTTCCTCTTGAGAGTCATCTTATATGAGAACGTAACAATACCTGTTTATGGGCTGAACCCATTGCTTCACACATTATATTAAAGATACGGCTGTTTACTGCACTCTTTCGAATTTGGTTAATTTGCACACACCAATTTAAAATGTCATGTAAATCTTCACTCATATATTTAACAGTTAATTGTTCCCGATGAAGAAACCAGTGAGTTGTTATTAAATCTGGATGAGCAATTTTCTTTATGCGTGATACTAAACCCCTATTCTTTACTGTCATTGCCGCAGCCCCATCAGTAGAAATCCCTATACAACTATTCCACGAAATGTTTTTTGTTTGAAAATACGGATTGATGTTTTTAAACATTTCTTCTGACGTTGCTGAAGACTCTAATTTCAAAGAACATAGTAATTCTTCCTGTATATCTTTACATGTAAAATCAATATATCTAGTGTAAACCAATATTATTGCATCATTTGATATCTGTCGATTCGTCTAATTGAATTGCATAATACTGGATTTTTGTACTTTTTCCACCAACAGTAATTCAAGGTCATCAGACAAATCGCTTATCCGTCGACTTATAGTGTCGTTTGACGTGGGAATGCAAATTATTTTTGCTTCATATTCTTTGCCAAATAATTCACTACAAATGTCTTTCATGCAAGGCTTTAATAAGATTTCTCCAATGGTATACGCTTTCTTGCATTTAGCAATATGAAAGGCTGCCAAATAAGAACATTTCAAGAATTTTTTGGAAACAAATTTTTTCAAATTGGATCTAGCTGTTTTTGATTCATTGCGTTTTCTTAAAAAGAAATCCGTAGGTTTATCTTTATATTGGCTATGATTTGTTTCCAAATGTCTTAATAGTTTATTAATTTTGAATGAAGAGTTGGCCAACACATTTCCACACATTGTGGTAAATCTATTCCATTTTCTTTTATGAAGGTGAAACCATGATACCAACATTTTTCTCAAGATCAGCACAGCGTCTCTCTGTTCTCAGAAAACATATAGACAGCCGTGTTTCCCGACCTTCCCTTACAAGACGGAAAATTTTGAATCCTTAAAAAAGTGCGTGGAGGAATTACAAGCAACAGCAAACGCAGATAAGACATTGTTCAGTAAGTTTAATTCAGTAATATTGGAGCACGCGTTAGCGAAAGCAGAAGTTAATTCGAAATCGAGCATTGGGTCCCAGTCAGAGACAGAAACACGAAGTTTACGTAGCTTTTCCCCTCCAAACCTAGAAATGGTTACTAGATTCTCTCTAGAAGCCGCGAATCCAGAAGCAACTGGAATTTTGCACACCTTGAATAATGAAACATTCGAGTTCTGGTTAGAACTTTTCCATCAGATAATGGAAAAGATAATGCCTCACGTGGAAGCTATTTATAATCAAATGCAATCTCGAGAAACTGAGGCAGTTAAATACATGAATATACAGGAAACTTTAAGAATGCCATTCTAAAAATCAGGAATTCAATGTACTGTGAAAACCCTTCAAAAACACTCATGATTGAAGCGAAGGAAGTATGCGACTATATAAGTGTTGACATAGGTGAGAAATATTCATTTACAAAGCGATTAATTGTTGCTAAATTGTTTAATAAGGAAAAACTATTATTTTTCGTGCGAAAATGCCCATGGAAAAAAGTACGGGACACTACTGAGGAATATCCCATGACTGAAAGAGAAAAACTTCTTATGGAATTACAAGTTTTCTATAACAAACATGATCTGCACAATTGCAAATTAACTGACTTGCTGAAATTTATCTCAGAAAATAATCTAGGTGAAGTTACAAAACTCATAAAAGTTCTTTTGACCATTCCGATGACTACTTCAGAGTCCGAACGCTGCCATTTGACATTATAAAGAATAAAAACATTTTTAAGGAGCACTATGAATCAGGAAAGGCTAAATGCTCAAGCAATGCTTTCAACAGAGAAAAGCTTGGTCAACAGTGCACCAAACTTGAAAAAAAAAAGTTATTAATCTATTTTAAACAAATAAAAACTGAAGAATGGATTTTGTAGTAGTAGTAGTGGCATGTGATGCAAGAAAGCAAGCATATGAGCTTATGCAGCATCAGCCAAAAAAAAATTACAAAACAATCCCCTCTAAATATTTGTTCAGTTCCTCCTTAAATTTATTTAACCTATCAACTTCCACAACGACAGATGGAAGTTTGTTCCAGCAATTTGTTTTTAAATAAAAGTTCAAGTCTGTTAATGGCAAATGTCTAGTTAATGTTTTGCAGTATGTACTCTATTTTTAACTTGCTTATTATTATTACTGTGTATGTCTAAAAAACCAAGGAAATTTAATGTAACTTTAAGACGCAGCACTCCCAAACATCAGAGTAACGAGCCGCTACTGAACTTGAGTCGCATTAATTGACATGATTCGCAGTCTACGTGTTAACCCTAGCCTGGTCTGCCCTGTTTTAATCCATGAAAAGATCATTAAAATTGGGGGGGACGTATCGGAGTGATCAGGGGCGAGAATGCAATAGCATGCGCTCTTTGAGTGGACAGGAGTTCATGCCCGTAACTGCTAAATACGATTAATGTGGGTATAATTGTATTGATGATTTATCGCAAACTGTACTGACGTGACGATCGTGCAAGAATATAAACAAGAATAATAAAAATTATATACAAGTTAATAATACAAACTGTTAATGGTTGTGGGTTTTTTTTTTTTTTTTTTTTACCCCGCGTATTTCGTAGATTCGTTACGCAGTTCTCACTAAGTTATAACTTTTTTATTTATAGTCTTCCATTCATACATTTTAGGAAGTTTCACATCATACAAGAAAACAGCTACGCATATTTTCGTATAACCCGTGCGAAAGACTAAGATACCTTTCGGTGAACGAAAGAGCAGCTAGAAAATCGATCTAGGAAATAAAGGGCGCAACGTCTAAGTCCGTGACAGCTGGCAAGAGCACAATAGCTGCCGTTTTCTTTTCTAAGGAGGCTCATACTTCCGACGCCACGGGGAATCTGACGAAATGGAACCCCGTTTTAGTCGGATTTTCTGTATAGATACGAATGCACACGACTGTGATCTGTAAATATTCATTGGAAAGTCGAGATCAAGGAGAAGCACAAATAACGAAATTCTAGTAGTATCATTCGCTATTACCAAAACACGATCAAAGTACAGCCTACACTGTTACAAACACAAAATCAAAAGTTTTAAATTGAGAATGAATATTATGAGTGAATGAATTCCCCCCCTCACTTTTTTGCATTTCTTTACAGTTTTCCTTTTTTGATGAAATGCTGCACTTTAATTTATACATATATTACATATATATTTATACACAGAGTATATCATCATCCAACTGTACAAAAGAACCCCATTTTCAAATTAGCCATAAACTAAAATTTTAACTGTTTGACACTTCAGGCTATAAGCACACAGTAAAAGAAGAAAAAAAGTTTCACATTATGGCCAATCAAAAACCAACTCATTTCCACAAGTGAATATATTCTATAAAATATTTAAGGGCAAAGGTCTCATGCTACGAGGTAGAATGACTAACCTATGTGTTAGTCATTCTACCTCATAGCACAAGGCCTTTGCACTTAAATATTTTATAGTCTATATCACTGCACACCATCAGGCATCTCTCATATTGTGAAGTTATACTTCATAACTGGGTTGTCACTATTGCAACACCAGGGTACCTGCCCACCCACCGAAGAGGAGCCAACAAGCTTTGAAATGGTGCCGTCTGGGGGGGGGGGGGCTGATGGCCACCGAGTTTCCTCGAATAGGTAACAACAATCTTCTCTACTGGGGAAGCGTTGCCTATTCGAGGAATATATGAGCTTTGTGTGTGAGTTGAAGGAGCTGAGTTTCCTCGAATAGGTAACAACAGTCTTCTCCACTGGGGAAGTGTTGCCTATTCGAGGAATATATGGGCTTTGATTGTGAGTTGAAGGAGCAACTATCCCTTTCTTCCTTCTATGGCATTTCCTTCCTCTACTTCTCCTACTATCACCTTCCTACATCTTTATCTCTTTTCTAAGTCTAATAGGGATAGTATGAGGATAACCGAGAACTTTATCCCGTACTATATTTCAAAACGGTGCTGTCTGGGTAGTGGAATATATGGGCTTTGATTGTGAGTTGAAGGAGCAACTATCCCTTTCTTCCTTCTATGGCATTTCCTTCCTCTACCTCTCCTACTATCACCTTCCTACATCTTTATCTCTTTTCTAAGTCTAATAGGGATAGTATGAGGATAACCGAGAACTTTATCCCGTACTATATTTCAAAACGGTGCTGTCTGGGTAGTGGTATCTGCTGAGAATAAGTAACAGTAGTCTTCTCCACTGGAGAAGTGTTACTTATTTGAGGTAGTACAATACCATGGTAACTTGTTGTGAAGGTATTCACGATATGAAATATAACGAAAACGATGCCAATTTAATTAATTAATTTAACTACTTTGGTAGATGGCTACATTAAAATGATGCTTTTACACTAACCAATATGTTAGAGCAATATATTCATAAATTAAGAGTTTGATTGATGAATTTGAGGTATTGCTCAAAACATCAAAGGCAGATATTTTCGGGATTTCAGAGACGTGGTGTCACACAGATATAAGGAATGCAGAACTGGAATTTGGGGAGTACAACATCTACAGAAAGGATAGGAAGGGAGGAGAGGTTATGCTATTAGTTAAGAAACACATAAAATCCAAGGAAGTGAAGCCAGTCGACAGTGCAGTGTCGAGTCAGTTTGGTGTGACATAAGTATTGGGAGATAAAAATTTGTAGGAGTGTGCTATAGGCCAAATGACTCTGATGAGTATAATAAGAAACTGTACTGGGAAATAGGGTGGGCCAGTAAATCAGAGAGTCTTATAATGGGGGATTTTAATTTCCCAGATATTGACTGGGATTTGTGGGTTGGTCACTCACAGTAGCAAGGCTTTTGTGGATTTATTGGATGATTGTTTTCTACATCAGCATGTTCAGGAGGCAACTAGAGGGAGTAATACTCTTGATCTGATTATCAGTAGTGATTCTTCATGCATTAAGAATCTGCAGTAAAGGAACCATTAGGTGGCAGTGATCACAGTGATCAGGAGTAAAGGGAAGGGTTTTTTCTTTCGTAAAGGCGACTACAACGGTCTGAGACAATATTTAAATTCTATACACTGGGACCAACTGATGATGTTACCAACAACAAATTCAAAATGGGAAGCATTCAAAGAACTTATCTTGGAAGCTACTAGGCTTTACATACCAACTAAGAAATATTGTTCAAGGGTTAGGCCTAAATGGATGTCAGATGAACTAATGAGACATATGGCAGAGAAGAAAAATGCATGGGATACATATAAATTAATATGTGACATGGAAGCCTATGATAGATATAAGCTGGTTTGTAACCAAGTCACAAAGGAGATTAAGCAGAGGCAAAAGCAGATTATGAGAAATCCTTGGCAAAGGATGCAAAGAAAAACAGAAAAGAGTTCTTTACCTAAGGAATAAATGAGGAAGAAGAAAAGTTGATTCTGTGAGTTTCAAGATGGACAGTAAAAGGATATTGACTGATTGCAGCATATGTTAGGACTGCTTTGGAAGAGAGGGGGTGAATTACAGAAGCCAATTCAGAAGAAGAAGAGTGCCCATGGAAGTATCTATAAAAAAGGCATGCAGCAGAAACAGAATGTCTGTGAGACAAAGAGTGGAGAGAGACTGTTAGAAACGAGTCATTAATTAATCAAATTGCCCTCTTTGAAATGGAATCTAGAAGCCTAAGAAAGGTTTTGGTGCTACCGATCCAGATGTGGTAACAATATTCTATGGTAGGGTGGATTTGAGATTTGTGCAGAATAAATAGCTGTTTGGAAGAAAAGTAAAGCTGAAAGTGAAAGAGATAACCCAGTTTTTTTTAGATGCAGAAGAAGCAATATTTGAAATGTGCTTATACCGAAAGAGGTTAGAAGTCGAGGTAATCCCCAATAGAGATATATGATTGTGCCGAAAAATTGGAGTGCCATCAAAGATAAGCATAGGAGCAGAAGAATCTTTTTCAGAGAAATAAGACAGGACTGAGTTTTAGAAGAATTGAAATCAACTAAGTAATCATTGCTCCGATGAAAAAATTACTTGGAGATCAGCATTTAAGGAATTGGTAGTGGATATTCGAGAAGTTGAAACTTTTTCAGCACACGTTTTCTCAAACTGGAAGGTAGAATGCAATGTACTGTCATCAGCAAAACTAAGAACAGGATTTCCAGTCGATGGAAGAGGTCATTAATATACAAGAGGAAAAGAGTGGGAGAAAGATCTGAACCTTGGAGAACACCAGCATTAGTGGAGAAGTTGAAAGTTTGAATTTGAAAGTGTCTGCAATTCTGCCCAGACACGATAGGAGGGAGTATATGATGAGAGCCCTGTCGATCAATTCGCCCCTGGAAAGATTGTGCAAGGCTCAAGAATTTTTTTCAGCCTGGTTTGTACTTCTTAACAGGAGAGACTGCTTCTACAGGGATGGGATACACTTAAATAGAAAGGGTGCAAGAATATTTGCTGATGCTATCGAGGCAGTGTTAGGTGGGTCGGAAAACTGCTAGCTTGGGGGGAGACAAAGACCAATAGATTGACAGTAGCCACTGGCAGAGGTGAAAGAGATTCTTGCACAGCTTCTATTAGAATGAGCAGAAGCCTGAAAAACAAGATGCATGGTATTTCAGAGACTGCTGGGAGCCATTGCGGTACAAGTAAACACATGGGTTGTGTTAGGGTAGCTAAGAATAGAAACAAGTGCAGGTATACTTGCGTGTACACCAATGCTAGGAGTTTAGTAAATAAATTTGATGAATTTGAGGTATTGCTCAAAACATCAAAGGCAGATATTATTGGGATATCAGAGACGTGGTGTCACACAGATATAAGGGATGCAGAACTGCAATTTTGGGAGTACAACGTCTACAGAAAGGATAGACAGGATAGGAAGGGGGGGGAGGGATTATGCTATTAGTTAAGAAACACATAAAAACCAAGGAAGTGAAGCTAGTCGACATCGCTGGACAGTGCAGTGTTGAGTCAGTTTGGTGTGACATAAGCATTGGGAGATCAAAATTGAGAGTAGGAGTGTGCTATAGGCCTAATGACTCTGATGAGTATAATAAGGAACTGTACAGGGAAATAGAGTGGGCCAGTAAATCAGAGAGTCTTATAATGGGAGATTTTAATTTCCCAGATATTGACTGGAATTTGGGGGCTGGTTACTCACACACTAGTAGGGCTTTTGTGGATTTATTGGATGATTGTTTTCTACATCAGCATGTTCGGGAGGCAACTAGAGGGAGTAATACTCGTGATTTGATTATCAGCAGTGATTCTTCATGCATTAAGAATCTGCAGATAAATGAACCACTAGGTGGCAGTGATCACAGTGTGCTAAAGTGGGATTTACTCAAAGAGGTAACTACCATTAGGGGTAAAGGGTAGGGTTATTGCTTCCGTAAAGGCGACTACGATGGACTGAGACAGTATTTAAATTCTATACAGTGGGACCAACTGATGATGTTACCAACAGCAAATTCAAAATGGGAAGCATTCAAAGAACTTATCTTGGAAGCTACTAGGCTTTACATACCAACTAAGAAATATTGTTCAAGGTTTAGGCCAAAATGGATGTCAGATGAACTAATGAGGCATATGGCAGAGAAGAAAAATGCATGGGATACTTACAAATTAACACATGACACAGAAGCCTATGATAGATACAAGTTGATATGCAACCAAGTTACAAAGGAGGTTAGGCAGGCGAAGGCAGATTACGAGAAATCCTTGGCAAGGGATGCAAAGAAAAACAGCAAAGAGTTCTTTACTTATGTAAACTCTAGAAGGAAGGGGATGAATCAGATTGGTCTACTTGATATTGATGGGTCAACTGTTGATGATCCTGCTCAGGTAGCTAACAAACTAAATGAATATTTTGCATCGACATTCACACATGAGGAGTTATTCAGCAAAGGGAATGCCAGAGGTGTATTCAACTCTAGCAGTAAGCGACAGAATCTTGAAATAACTGGGAGTAAAGTGGAGGAGAAACTGTTGAAGATAAACACAAGAAAGGCACCCGGGGTGGATGGGATCTATCCAGTTATATTAAAGGAGGCAGCAAAGGAAGTAAGCAAACCCTTAGCCATAATTATGAGAGCTTCCTTGGACTCAGGGGAGGTACCCATAGACTGGAAATGTGCAAATGTGACCCCAATTCACAAAGGAGGATCAAAGGCTGACACAAGTAATTATAGACCTGTGAGCTTAACTTCTGTTCCAGGAAAATTAATGGAGGCACTGGTTAAAGAAGCACTGCAGGATCATTTAGACAAGACTTCAGTTATAGTTCAGACACAGCATGGTTTTGTTAAGGGGAAGTCTTGCCTGACCAACTTGATTGGATACTATGATGCAGTCACAAAAGAACTGGATGCAGGGAATAACTTTGATATTATATACTTGGATCTTAGAAAGGCTTTTGATACTGTTGCACATGGAAGACTGCTGCACAAATTGGAGCGGTGTGGCATTGGAGGCAAATTGCTGCTATGGGTAAAGGGGTGGTTGAGGGGGAGAAGACAGAGAGTGGTAATCAATGGACACTGCTCATCGTGGACTAATGTTATTAGTGGAGTTCCTCAGGGTTCAGTATTGGGTCCTTTATTGTTTTCTGTATTTATAAATGATACTGATGATGGTATATCAAGCTTAATGTCCAAGTTTGCAGACGATACGAAGGTTGGCTGGGTTGTCAAGGACACTACTGACACTATGCTGCTGCAACAGGATTTGGAAAGGTTGAGCAGATGGGCTTCGAGGTGGCAAATGAAGTTTAACATTACCAAATGTAAAGTACTACACATGGGAAACAGCAACCCCAGAGCAACGTATCAACTCTGTGGTACTACACTGACAGTGGTAGAGAATGAAAGGGACCTGGAGGTGGTTGTGCAGGCAGATATGAAGTTCTCTGAGCAGTGCAGACGGGCTGCAAGAGTAGCTCATGGTGTATTGTCAATGATATATAGGAATTTTTCTAGCAGAGATAAGGAGGTGATTATTCCCTTGTATAAGGCAATGGTCAGGCCACACCTAGAGTACTGTATAGAGGCCTGGAGGCCTCATTTCAAGAAGGATGTAGAGCTGCTGGAACGAGTACAGAGAAGGGCAACAAGATTGGTGAATGGGACAAAGCTGTGCTCTTACGAAGAAAGGCTTAAGTTTTGCGAATTACAGTGTCTGGAAACTAGGCACCAGCGAGGTGATCTGATAGAGGTGTACAAAGCCTTGAATGGTTTGAGCATGCTCAATGCTGATGGGATTCTTCCTCTAGCTCAGAAAAATCACCTGAGAGGGCATAAATTCAAATTGAGGAAAGATAGATGTAGGATAGACGTGCGGAAATTTGCCTTTAGCCAGCAGGTGGTTGGTAGGTGGAACAGACTTCCATCCCTTGTCGTGGAAGTTGATAGCCTAAATAAGTTTAAGGCTCAGCTGGACAGGTATTTCGAACGAACAGAGGGGTGAAGTGGAAGTGGTTATTTTTATTTATTTATGTTACTTTTTTTTTTTTTTTTTGGCTGATGCTGCATAAGCTTGCTTTCTTGCATCAAATGCCTCTACTAATGCTAATGCTAATGCTAATGCTAATTGCTGCTATGGATAAAGGGGTGGTTGAGGGGGAGAAGACAGAGAGTGGTAATCAATGGACACTGCTCATCGTGGACTAATGTTATTAGTGGAGTCCCTCAGGGCTCAGTGTTGGGTCCATTATTGTTTTCTGTATTTATAAATGATATTGATGATGGTATATCAAGCTTAATGTCCAAGTTTGCAGACGATACAAAGGTTGGCAGGGTTGTCAAGGACACTACTGACACTATGCTGCTGCAACAGGATCTGGAAAGGTTGAGCAGATGGGCTGAGAGGTGGCTGTTTGTTTGTTGTTTGTTATTTGGTTTTTTAGGAGCATTAGCAACTAAGGCCATATTGCTCCGGGATATACGGTGGTCATTCCATGACCTTTCCGCACTCTCCATATTTGGTGGTGACGGGCTCGAACCCCGGTCTAATCAAGAAGCGTGTGCTACGCACTGCTGCTCCTTCCCACCTGGCTACGGAGGCGCCTCTGAGAGGTGGCAAACGAAGTTTAACATTACCAAATGTAAAGTACTACACATGGGAAACAGCAACCCCAGAGCAACGTATCAACTCTGTGGTACTACACTGACAGTGGTAGAGAATGAAAGGGACTTGGGGGTGGTTGTGCAGGCAGATATGAAGTTCTCTGAGCAGTGCAGATGGGCTGCAAGAGTAGCTCATGGAGTATTGTCAATGATATACAGGAATTTTTCCAGCAGGGATAAGGAGGTGATTATTCCATTGCATAAGGCAATGGTCAGGCCACACCTAGAGTACTGTATACAGGTCTGGAGGCCTCATTTCAAGAAGGATGTAGAGCTGCTGAAACGAGTACAGAGAAGGGCAACAAGATTAGTGAATGGAACAATGTGGTGCTCTTACGAAGAAAGGCTTAAGTTTTGCAAATTACAGTGTCTGGAGATTAGGAACCAGCGAGGTGATCTGATAGAGGTGTATAAAGCCTTGAATGGTTTAAGCATGCTCAATGCTGATGGGATTCTTCCTCTAGCTCAGAAAAATCACCTGAGAGGGCATAAATTCAAATTGAGGAAAGATAGATGTAAGATAGACGTGTGGAAATTTGCCTTTAGCCAGCGGGTGGTTGGTTGGTGGAACAGACTTCCATCCCTTGTGGTGGAGGTTGATAGCCTAAATAAGTTTAAGGCTCAGCTGGACAGGTATTTTGAACGAACAGAGGGGTGAAGTGGAAGTGGGCTTTTTTTTTTGTTTTTTTTTGGCTGATGCTGCATAAGCTTGCTTTCTTGCATCAAATGCCTCTACTAATGCTAATGCTAAAAGTTAAAAGACAGAGCCATCTACCATCACCTGGAGTGAGTGGTAAAAGACAAAACTCGATACCTAATTACAGTTTGCAAACCATAAGATGGAAGCTTATTTAAAAGACCTTTGTGCCAAACACAATCAAAAGCCTTTGAAATGTCAATAGCAACTGCTTGAGTTTCATCAAACTTGTCCATTGAATTTGTCCAAAGAGGAATAACATAAGCCAGAATATCACCAGTGGATCGACATTAACGGAATTCATAATGGAGATCGTTGATCAGGTGGAAGGTTCCTAGATAATTTAAAGGTTGGCAGTTAATTCATTTCTCCATTACTTTGGAAAGAGTAGAAGTGCAGTGGGATGATTATTAGGTGGGAGGGATTTGTCAACCATTTTAGGAACTGGCTGGATATGAACAAATTTACAAGCAGAAGGAAAAACACCTTTGGAATAAGAAGTGGAAAAAGGGAGCATTGGGAGTAAGTTCAGTAGCACAGGTTTTGAGAAAAGGTGGAGAAATAGTATCAGGACCTGGAACTTTCTTATCATCAGAATTGTTCAAAATCCTTTTCACATCCTTTTGACAAAAAACCACAAGACACACTGAATGGAATGTACTGGGAATGGTGGAAGGTGGTTTACCAAGATCATTAATACACGAGTTGGAAGAAAAATAGGATGCTAGCAGGCCAGCTTTATCCTAGGCTGAAGTGGCGATAGAACCATCTGGTTTAGACAGAGGTGGGAAATGAGAAAGGAACAAAAGTTGTGGCCAATAGCTTTAGCAAAAGACCAGAATGCTCGGGTACCATTTGGACAAAAAGCAAGTTTTCTACTCAGCCTGTTCAAAATTTAGTTTGGACTGATTAATAACTGCTTCAAAATTGTTACGAGCTTTGGTGTAGGCAGAAAATGAACCTGGAGATTTGGATATGAGCCAATTACGATATGCGACATTCTTCTCTTGAACAGACTTAGCACATTTATTGGTACAACAAGGTTTAGATAAAGGATGAGATTTTAAGGTGGAGTGTGGAATAAACGATTCCATTCCTACAAGAATTATTTCACTGATAAGATCTGAGCAAATGTTGACATCAGAAGTTTTGAAACAGTAATCCGCCCAAGGAAAAGAAGAAAAGAAATTACACAAGTCATTCCATTTTGCATTCTTGTAAGGCTAAACAACATTAAGTTGGGAATAACCTTGAGAGAAAGGCTCCACTGGAGAAGAGACAATCACCAATTTGTGATCTGAGGTGCCTAGAGGACCACTCACCTCAACCGTGTACTAAGAAGGGTTGTTTGTGAGAAAAAGATCAAGTGTTTTGGCTGTATGGTTAGGACTGTCCGGTATTCTGTTAGATAAATGAACAGTCTGTGCGAGGTCATTAATAATTGCAAAAACCTCAGCATCTCAACCAGCTGGTTCCATATGACTAGAAAATGGAAGACAGCTGGTATTGTGAACATTAAAATCACAGAGGAAAATTACCTCACTGTTAGGAAAAGTTAGAGCGGGAAAGTCAATTTCAAAGAGAGGAAGTCAAAGATTTCTAAGTGATTAGTGGAGTTGGAAGGACGATAGACGCATCAGATGAATTTGGCAGGATGTGGTAGAGAGGATTTAAGCTGAGTAGATCAAAAAGAGGAGATTCCAAATTACTATGTCTCTGACAGGAAATATCAGAACCAGAATACCAGAAAGTGGAAATGGACATCACTGAGATTAGAACTGAGACTATATATATTTGTATAATGAATGAGGAAGTGTTTCGGAGGCTTAGATCTTTTCTCAGATAACTTGGTTCTATAGTTTGACAATTCATGGTGTATTCAGTAGTAAGAAAAGGTGGGGGAGACATGCTGTATGAAGTAATGAAATTGTTAGATGTGGTAAGAATACACCCAGATCTTTGAAAAAACATGGTGTCAACAATGTCCCCCACATACACACTATTCGGACTCCCTCCAGTCACTATCTGACAGAGCAAAACCAGTGAGATTATACATAACTGATCCGGAAGCCTCCTAGAGAGTAACCAGTAGGTTTGGTCAGGTGTACAAACTAGTGGACAGCGTGCGAACAGTTTTAGAGCTGTACCGCTGAAATGTAAGGAAGATTGGATCTCACCATGATATCCATCATACCCTGAAAAGATGGAAGAGATGGGGAGGGTTTACTGGAGCTCTTCTCTGGAGACTAAACGTGGGTTCCACCACTTCAAACCTCCAATAAGCAACAAAGTGGTGGTATTGCACCAGTTGATGAGATTCATCTACCAACTAGAAGTATCAATATAACAAATTCTATTTCTATTTGTGTCTATTTTTTAGTCCTTTCACATCCAGAGCAAATGGGTATCTGATCACTGTGAATTGTTTTGACAAAAACAAGATCATATTTAAAAGTTGGATTTGGTCCATAAAAACTCCAAAATTCATATAACCATACAGTATTTTAAATATGTCTTTATTTCAGTGTAGTACCGTTAAGAAATAAGAAAAACTTACAAATTATTTAAGTTTCTAAAACTGTCCCATGCAAAAGTGAAATGTGGCATATTCGTTGGTCCACAAGTTAAGCAGACAACAGCTTCACAAGAACTGTAAATGACTGCTTCTGAGTGAAATATTAGGAAGTTAGTTCATATTGTAGTGAATGGCTTCTTGGTAGTATTAAAGGTGAAAATTACAGAGAATTAGTTGAAAAGGTGATTGAAAATCATGGAAAAATAGAATGCATAATGTCAATCAAGATCCATTATTTGCACTCTCACCTGGATTTTTTCAGATCAAATTCTGGGTGATATTAATGATAAACATGGTGAAGGTGGTTCTACCAAGACAGTCAATGAAGAAGAGATACCAAGGAATGTGAAATGAAGCTATGATAATAACTACATATGATTCTTGATTCAGGATGGTCATGCTGTCAAAAAAAACAGATGTTTCTTCACACATACATACATACAGAAGGGAATTTGTTTTTTTTTAACCCAAGAAGGGTTTCTACTTTTAATTTGTGATAATGATTCAATATATATATTTTTTTATTTTGTTAATTACTTGATTAATACACTAATAATATCTTTTATTAATACTATATTTTCTACAGAATAGTGTATTATTAAAACATTAATACACTATTCTGTAAAGAAATTAAAAATATTTAATAAGTCTGACATAGTATTATTGCATATTTGCTTTTCTTTCATTTCTGGTCAAACAATTAACGTAAGAGAAATGCTATTGGTATACCAAAACTCATAAACAATAACCAACAAATGGAAAAAAAAAAAAAGAATTGTTTCGAATATATGTGACATAGTATTATTGTCCACTGGTTGTGCTGTGAGTGTGATATATTTCATTTGAAGTATACCACAAGTATATCACATGATACAAAGCATCCCCTGATTCCAAATGCATTCTCGTGGGTAACAAAGTTAATAATAAATAAATACACAAGCTAAAGCAAACTCTGCCAAAAGGGTTTATGTAACTCATTGTCATTAAAGCAAACTAGTGGTGTTTGTATGCCAGTGGAATCAAAAAAAAAAAAAAAAAAAATACAAATTTAAATTTTATATTCACGTTACACTTTCATTGCAGATAAAAAGATGCCATTACTACTGAATGAAAATTATAGAAGCTCTCTCTCTCTCTCTCTAAGAAATTTTGCATAAATGGATTAATATGATATACATTATATCTTAATAATATATATATATATATATCAGAACCAAGATACCGACGAGGAATATTACAACTTTCTAAAAGTGATAAAGCCCAAGAAAAATACAGGGAAAAAGAAATCCAAAGAAGAAAAAATTAGTCAAAAAACACTTGTCGTGATTAACCGAAGACGACAAATGAAAAGCAAGAAAAACACTGACAGGGAGAAACTTGAGTATACTGAGTTATGCAAAGACATTAGAAAGAGACTTAGAGAGGACATAAGAAAATTTAACACAAGAAAAGTAGAACAAGCATTAAGGGAAAACAAAGAATTTAAATCAGCAGCCATGAGTAGTAATACAGAAAGACAAATGATACGGAAACTGAAGAATAGCGATGGTGTACTTATAAACAGCAGATAAGGCATAATTCAAATAGCAGAAGACTACTATAGAGAATTATACAAGGAGCAGGGGAATGATGCCAGCAGTGGGGAAGATGGATTGCAAAGTATCAACACATGCGACATACCCGATATTCTTCCTGATGAGGTAAAACATGCATTGAAGATAATGAAGAATCAGAAAGTCCAGGGGGAAGATGAAGTTACTGTAGAGTTGTTAAAACTGGGAGCAAGAGACATAACACAAAAACTGGCAAAGCTCTTCACAAAGTGCATTAGAATAGGTGTGATGCCTAAGCAGTGGAATAATGCAATCATAGTTTTGCTGCATAAGAAAGAAGATAAATCAGAAATTGGAAATTAGAGACCAATTAGCTTCTTATCCCACAACTACAAGTTGTTCACAAGGGTCATTACTAACAGATTAGAAAAAATATTTGATGAGAATCAACGGAAAGAGCAAGCTGGCTTTAGGACAGGATTCTCAACTATGGACCACCTTCACGTAATATCACAACTAATGGAGAAAGCAAATGAATATAAAACACCATTATGCCTGGCATTTGTGGATTATGAAAAGGCATTTGACTCCATACCGCATAAGGCAATGTTTCGGGCACTGGAAAGACAAGGCATAGATACTCCATATATTATGATTTTGAAGAAAATATATCAGAGTGCTACCTCCTTTATTAGACTAGACAAAGACAGTACGAAAGTTAAAATTGAGAAAGTAGTTCGACGAGGAGACACAATAGCATTAGCATTAGTAGAGGCATTTGATGCAAGAAAGCAAGCTTATGCAGCATCAGCCAAAAAAAAAAAAAAAAAAACCACTTCCACTTCACCCCTCTGTTCGTTCATAATACCTGTCCAGCTGAGCCTTAAACTTATTTAGGCTATCAACTTCCACCACAAGGGATGGCAGTCTGTTCCACCAACCAACCACCTGCTGGCTAAAGGCAAATTTCCACACGTCTATCCTACATCTATCTTTCCTCAATTTGAATTTATGCCCTCTCAGGTGATTTTTCTGAGCTAGAGGAAGAATCCCATCAGCATTGAGCATGCTCAAACCATTCAAGGCTTTGTACACCTCTATCAGTTCACCTCGCTGGTGCCTAGTTTCCAGACACTGTAATTCGCAAAACTTAAGCCTTTCTTCGTAAGAGCACAGCTTTGTCCCATTCACCAATCTTGTTGCCCTTCTCTGTACTCGTTCCAGCAGCTCTACATCCTTCTTGAAATGAGGCCTCCAGGCCTCTATACAGTACTCTAGGTGTGGCCTGACCATTGCCTTATACAAGGGAATAATCACCTCCTTATCTCTGCTAGAAAAATTCCTATATATCATTGACAATACACCATGAGCTACTCTTGCAGCCCGTCTGCACTGCTCAGAGAACTTCATATCTGCCTGCACAACCACCTCCAGGTCCCTTTCATTCTCTACCACTGTCAGTGTAGTACCACAGAGTTGATACGTTGCTCTGGGGTTGCTGTTTCCCATGTGTAGTACTTTACATTTGGTAATGTTAAACTTCATTTGCCACCTCGAAGCCCATCTGCTCAACCTTTCCAAATCCTGTTGCAGCAGCATAGTGTCAGTAGTGTCCTTGACAACCCAGCCAACCTTCGTATCGTCTGCAAACTTGGACATTAAGCTTGATATACCATCATCAGTATCATTTATAAATACAGAAAACAATAAAGGACCCAATACTGAACCCTGAGGAACTCCACTAATAACATTAGTCCACGATGAGCAGTGTCCATTGATTACCACTCTCTGTCTTCTCCCCCTCAACCACCCCTTTACCCATAGCAGCAATTTGCCTCCAATGCCACACCGCTCCAATTTGTGCAGCAGTCTTCCATGTGCAACAGTATCAAAAGCCTTTCTAAGATCCAAGTATATAATATCAAAGTTATTCCCTGCATCCAGTTCTTTTGTGACTGCATCATAGTATCCAATCAAGTTGGTCAGGCAAGACTTCCCCTTAACAAAACCATGCTGTGTCTGAGCTATAACTGAAGTCTTGTCTAAATGATCCTGCAGTGCTTCTTTAACCAGTGAAATCTGACCAGTGAAATCTTTAACCAGTGAAATATCTCCGAAGCTGTTTGCTGCTGCCCTTGGAGAAGCTTTCAGAAGACGAGACTGGTCTCAGAAAAGAGGCAATGTGAATGGAGAGTACCTAAACCATTTATGATTTGCAGATGACATTGTGTTCATAAGCCATGATCCCAAAGAATTAGAGGAAAATCTTATTCAGTTATACACAGTTAGTAAGGATTTTGGACTAAAGATGAATATGGCTAAAACAAAAGTAATGATGAAAAAGTATGCCACAGAAAGGGAAATAATGATTGAAGGAGCAGTAATTGAAGAGGTGGAGTCATATACTTATCTGGGACGAGTTATTAGCTGTAATAATGATAAATGGATGGAAGTCAAGAGAAGAATAAATTTTGGATGGATAGCATTCAGGAAATAGATCGGCGGAATTACTTAACAAGTACAGGTCACTGTTGAAAAAAAGCCGTGAATTAGGGTTGAATTTGAAAGTGTCTGCAATTCTGCCAAGACACGATAGGAGGGAGTATATGATGAGAGCCCTGTCGATCAATTCGCCCCTGGAAAGATTGTGCAAGGCTCAAGAATTTTTTTCAGCCTGGTTTGTACTTCTTAACAGGAGAGACTGCTTCTACAGGGATGGGATACACTTAAATAGAAAGGGTGCAAGAATGTTTGCTGATGCTAGCAAGGCAGTGTTAGGTGGGTCGGAAAACTGCTAGATTGGGGGGATACAAGGACTAATAGATTAACAGTAGCCACTGGCAGAGGTGAAAGTGATTCTTGCACTGCTTCTATTGGAATGAGCATCAGCCTGGAAAATAAGATGCAGGATATTTCAGAGACTGCTGGGAATCATTTGGGTACAAGTAAACACATAGGTTGTGTTAGGGTAGCTAAGAAAAAGAACAGGTGCATGTATACTTGCGTGTACAATTATGCTAGGAGTTTAGTAAATAAATTTGATGAATTTGAGGTATTGCTCAAAAGATCAAAGGCAGATATTGTTCGGATATCAGAGACGTGGTGTCATACAGATATAAGGAATGCAGAACTGCAATTTGGGGAGTACAATGTCTATAGAAAGGATAAACAGGATCGGAAGGGAGGAGGGGTTATGCTATTAGTTAAGAAAAACATAAAATCCAAGGAAGTGAAGCCAGTCGACATCACTGGACAGTGCAGTGTCGAGTCAGTTTGGTGTGACATAAGCATTGGGAGATCAAAACTGAGAGTAGGAGTGTGCTATAAGCCTAATGACTCTGATGAGTATAATAAGAAACTGTACAGGGAAATAGAGTGGGCCAGTAAATCAGAGAGAGTCTTATAATGGGGGATTTTAATTTCCCAAATATTGACTCGAATTTGGGGACTGGTCACTCACACACTAGCAAGGCTTTTGTGGATTTATTGGATGATTGTTTTCTACATCAGCATGTTCGGGAGGCAACTAGAGGGAGTAATACTCTTGATTTTATTATCAGTAGTGATTCTTCATGCATTAAGAATCTGCAGATAAATGAACCACTAGGTGGCAGTGATCACAGTGTGCTGAAGTGGGATTTACTCAAAGAGGTAACTACCATCAGGGGTAAAGGGAAGGGGTATTGCTTTCGTAAAGGCGACTACGATGGACTGAGACAGTATTTAAATTCTATACAGTGGGACCAACTGATGATGTCACCAACAGCAAATTCAAAATGGGAAGCATTCAAAGAACTTATCTTGGAAGCTACCAGGCTTTACATACCAACTAAGAAATATTGTTCAAGGTTTAGGCCTAAATGGATGTCAGATGAACTAATGAGACATATGACAGAGAAGAAAAATGCATGGGATACATACAAATTAACACGTGACACAGAAGCCTATGATAGATACAAGTTGATCTGTAACCAAGCTAGAAAGGAGGTTAGGCAGGCGAAGGCAGATTACGAGAAATCTTTGGCAAGGGATACAAAGAAAAACAGCAAAGAGTTCTTTACTTGTGTAAACTCTAGAAGGAAGGGGATGAATCAGATTGGTCCAATTGATATCGATGGGTCAACTGTTGATGATCCTGCTCAGGTAGCTAACAAACTAAATGAATATTTTGCATCGACATTCACACACGAGGAGTTATTCAGCGAGGGGAATGCCAGAGGTGTATTCAACTCTGGCAGTAAGCTAGAGAATCTTGTAATAACTGAGAGTAAAGTGGAGGAGAAATTGTTGAAGATAAAGACAAGAAAGGCACCTTGGGTGGATGGGATCTATCCAGTTATATTAAAGGAGGCAGCAAAGTAAGTAAGCAAACCCTTAGCCATAATTATTAGAGCTTCCTTGGACTCGGGGGAGGTACCCATGGACTGGAGATGTGCAAATGTAACCCCAATTCACAAAGGAGGATCAAAGGCTGACAAAAGTAATTATAGACCTGTGAGTTTAACTTCTGTTCCCGGAAAATTAATGGAGGCACTGGTTAAAGAAGCACTGCAGGATCATCTAGACAAGACTTCAGTTATAGCTCGGACACAGCATGGTTTTGTTAAGGGGAAGTCTTGCCTGACCAATTTGATTGGATACTATGATGCAGTCACAAAAGAACTGGATGCAGGGAATAACTTTGATATTATATACTTGGATCTTAGAAAGGCTTTTTATATTGTTGCACAATCAAGACTGCTGCACAAATTGGAGCAGTGTGACATTGGAGGCAAATTGCTGCTATGGATAAAGGGGTGGTTGAGGGGGAGAAGACAGAGAGTGGTAATCAATGGACACTGCTCATCATGGACTAATGTTATTAGTGGAGTTCCTCATGGTTCAGTGTTGGGTCCATTATTGTTTTCTGTATTTATAAATGATATTGATGATGGTATATCAAGCTTAATGTCCAAGTTTGCAGACGATACAAAGTTTGGCAGGGTTGTTAAGGACACCACTGACAGTATGCTGCTGCAACAGGATCTGGAAAGGTTAACATTGACAAATGTAAAGTACTACATATGGGAAACAGCAACCCCAGAGCAACGTATCAACTCTATGGTACTACACAGACAGTGGTAGAGAATGAAAGGGACCTGGGAGTGGTTGTGCAGGCAGATATGAAGTTCTCTGAGCAGTGCAGATGGGCTGCAAGAGTAGCTCATGGTGTATTGTCAATGATATATAAGAATTTTTCTAGCAGGGATAAGGAGGTGATTATTCCCTTTTATACGGCAATGGTCAGGCCACACCTAGAGTACTGTATACAGGTCTGGAGGCCTCATTTCAAGAAGGATGTAGAGCTGCTGGAATGAGTACAGAGAAGGGCAACAAGATTAGTGAATGGAACAAAGGGGGTGCTCTTACGAAGAAAGGCTTAAGTTTTGCAAATTACAGTGTCTGGAGACTAGGCACCGGCGAGGTGATCTGATAGAAGTGTATAAAGCCTTGAATGGTTTGAGCATGCTCAATGCTGATGGGATTCTTCCTCTTGCTCAGAATAATCACATGATAAGGCATAAATTCAAATTGAGGAAAGACAGATGTAGGATAGGCGTGCGGAAATTTGCCTTTAGCCAGCGGGTGGTTGGTTGGTGGAACAGACTTCCATCCCTTGTTGTGGAAGTCGAGAGCCTAAATAAGTTTATGGCTCAGCTGGACAGGTATTTCGAACGAACAGAGGGGTGAAGTGGTTATTTTTTTATTTATTGACTTTTTTATTTTTTTTGGGCTGATGCTGCATAAGCTTGCTTTCTTGAATCAAATGCCTCTACTAATGCTAATGCTAATATAGTCGCATACTGAAGAGCAATATCGCAGTTTGTCTGAAACGTAAAATAATGAACCAATGTATACTCCCCACCATGACTTATGGAAGTGAAACTTGGGCACTCACCAAAAGAATGGAAGAGAAGCTGAGAACTACACAGCGAAGAATGGAACAAATTATATTGGGAATCAGACTGTTAGATAAGAAGAGAAACACATGGATTAGGCAGCAAACTCAAGTAAAGGACATTCTTATCAAAACTAAAGAATGAAAATGGTCTTGGGCAGGACACATAGCTCGGAGACATGATGATAGATGGACTAAGAAAATAATAGAATGGTACCCAAGAGGAGCTAGAACAAAACCTGGAAGACAAAGGCGGAGAGGGATAGATGAAATTCATCCTGCAGTGGATTTAAAATGGCTGATGATGATCATGATACACACGCACACGCGTGTGTGTGTGTGTGTGTGTGTATATATATGTTCGTATTAATATAAAGATGTAAATATGAGTTACACGGAAATATTCAGTCTATTTTTATTTTCCCTTTATTTCCACTGATTTTAACTTATTAACTTTAATATATATATATATATATATATATATATATATATAGAGAGAGAGAGAGAGAGATTCCATAACTTTCAAAAAGAAAGTTCGATGGTTGTAAGTACATAAATGATACACAGAAAGTAAAACAAAGCAATATTTTGAAAAATAAATTTTGACTTATTATATTTTCTTAGGAGATTCCCAAATTCAAGCTTCAATTTTAATTGTAGTAATATAAGAAATATCTTCTTAAATAACCAAATTGCTGGTAAATGAAATATTCTGGTATGGACATCCAAATTAAATTAAGAAGCAAACATTAATTAAAAGGTATACAAATACTGCATATTCAGAATAACTGTGTTCATTCTGTTGAGTGTTTTCTGTAATAAATTTCACATCTGGATATATAAAAAGTATAGAATTTATATATCAACCAAAATGTGAAAAATCTTACTTGATGTATAGCCATAACTGTCTTCTTCTTCTCCTTCTTCTTCACGTTCAGCTGCACTTTCTTCTGAAGTAAGTTTAACAGAGCCAGCACTTATGTAATCAATCTGCATGAACAGAGATAACAACTAGGTAGAAGAGAATTTTCACTGAATTGCTTATTGTTTAAAGAACTGAACTGCATACATTAATAGAGTATAAAGTGTAGATTTCTACATATTAAAAAACTATAATTGCAATCCTAAATGAATTCAACTAATTGTGTGATGCTGATACTACCATTTAATAAAAACATATTTATTTTTATGGATTTTTATGGGTTTTTATGAATTTTATGGATTTTTACACAGTAAAAATAACAACTCACAGGATTTTTTATGGAACAGTACACAGATCTGTATGCACCAAATTCACCGGCGTGTGTGGGCATGATTGAAATTTTATTAAATGTTCAACAATAGCTCATATTCTCTTTCAGTGTGTAAATACACTACCTGAAACACTTCATTAGGAGCATGAGAAAAGAGAAAATGTGTTAGTTTGCAGTGGCCTGAAGCACCGCTCCAACATCTCATGGCATGGGGTCAACAGGGTATTCAAAAGTGACAAAAGGAATATTGTACTTTTCATATAACACAACTATCCTCAATTCATAGAGTCTGACCAATTTGACTAGATACTATGATGTGGTCACAAAGGATACAGATGCAAAAAATAATTTTGATAATTATATACTTGAATTTCAGGAAAGCTTTTGATGCTGTTGAACATGGAAGACTGCTGTACAAATTGTAGCGGTATAGCATTAAGGACAAGTTGCTGCAATAGACAAAGGGATGGTTGAGTGAGAAACGACAGAGAGTGGTAATAAATGGACACTGCTCTATGTGGACTAATGTTATTAGTGGAGCCCTCTAGGGTTCAGTGCTGGGCCGATTGTTGTTTTCTGTATTTATAAATGATATTTATTTATTTATATCAATGAAGGTATATTAGGCTTACTGTCCAAGTTAGCAAATGATACAAAGGTCAGCAGCGTTGTTAATGATAGTAAAGACAGAATTCTACAGCAACAGGATCTAAAAAAGTTAGGTAGATGGGCTGAGAAGTGGCAACTGAAGTTTAACATTGACAAATGCAAAGTACTGCATATGGGTAGCAGTAAGCCAAGAGAAATGTACCAACTGTGTGGTACAACACTCGGGAGGTGGAGAATGAAAAAGACCTGGTGATAATTGTGCAGTCCAATATGAAGTTCTCTGAGTGGTGCAGACAAGCTGCCAGAGCAAGTCCTAGAGTTTTGTCAATGATATATAGGAATTCTGCTAGCAGAGACAAGGAGGTGATTATCCCTTTGTATAAGGCAATGGTCAGGTCACACTTTGAGTACTACATACAGGTCTGGAGGCCTCATTTTAGGAAGGATGTAGAGTTGCTAGAACAAATACAGAGAAGGGCAACAAGATTGTTGAGAGGAACAAATGGGGGTGCATTTACAAAGAAAGGCTTAAGTTCTGCAAGTTGCAGCATCTGGAGACTAGGCACCTGCGAGGGGATCTGATTGAGGTATACAATGACTCGAATGGTTTGAGTAGGCTCAATGCTGATGAGATACTTCCACTTGCTCAGATTAAGAACCTGAGGGGGGCATAGATTCAAATTCAGGAAAGACAGTTGTAGAATAGATGTGCGGAGGTTTGCCTTGAACCAGCGGGTAGTTGTTTGCTGGAACAGACTTCCATCTGTTACAGACTTCCATCAATGATATTGATGATGGTATATCAAGTTTAATGTCCAAGTTTGCAGACGATACAAAGGTAGGCAGGGTTGTCAAGGACACTACTGACACTATGCTGCTGCAACAGGATCTGGAAAGGTTGAGCAGATGGGCTGAGAGGCGGCAAGTGAAGTTTAACATTGACAAATGTAAAGTACTACACATGGGAAACAGCAACCCCAGAGCAACGTATCAACTCTGTGGTACTACACTGACAGTGGTAGAGAATGAAAGGGACTTGGGGGTGGTTGTGCAGGCAGATATGAAGTTCTCTGAGCAGTGCAGACGGGCTGCAAGAGTAGCTCATGGAGTATTGTCAATGATATACAGGAATTTTTCCAGCAGGGATAAGGAGGTGATTATTCCCTTGTATAAGGCAATGGTCAGGCCACACCTAGAGTACTGTATACAGGTCTGGAGGCCTCATTTCAAGAAGGATGTAGAGCTGCTGGAACGAGTAAAGAGAAGGGCAACAAGATTAGTGAATGGAACAAAGGGGTGCTCTTACGAAGAAAGGCTTAAGTTTTGCAAATTACAGTGTCTGGAGACTAGGCACCAGCGAGGTGATCTGATAGAGGTGTATAAAGCCTTGAATGGTTTGAGCATGCTCAATGCCGATGGGATTTTTCCTTTAGCTCAGAATAATCACCTGAGAGGGCATAAATTCAAATTGAGGAAAGACAGATGTAGGATAGACGTGCGGAAATTTGCCTTTAGCCAGCGGGTGGTTGGTTGGTGGAACAGACTTCCATCCCTTGTCGTGGAGGTTGATAGCCTAAATATGTTTAAGGCTCAGCTGGACAGGTATTTTGAATGAACAGAGGGGTGAAGTGGAAGTGGGTTTTTTTTTTTTTTTTTTTTTTGGCTGATGCTGCATAAGCTTGCTTTCTTGCATCAAATGCCTCTACTAATGCTAATGCTAATGTTGTTGTGGACGTTGATAGCTCAAATAAATTTAAGGATGAACTAGAAAAACATTTGGAGCGACTGGATGGATGAAATGGGAAGGGTTTTTTTTTTTTTTTTTTGGCTGCTGCTCTATAAGCTTGCTTTCTTGCATCATTTGCCTCTGCTAATACTAATATGAGTTGAGGAAGAGTATGCTAATGAACATACCTTCCCAGTTCATTGGATAGATGCTCAAAATGTTTATGAGATTTTGGAACTGGGCTGGTTAGAAGAGAAGCCTGAAATCGTCATGTACCTCAAAACAACTCCTTCATATACAATAGACTTTCAGAATAACAGCACCTTCGGGAATTCAAGGTGCCGTTATTTCTATTTTTCTATTATCTAAAAAGTTTTCTTTTTAATGTGTTTAATGCAGAAATAATGAAGCCAAATAAGAAACAGAGAGATTAAGAATGTGATTTTATTAACTGCACATAAAAACACATACACATGCTGATGATCCAATGTTATATTCTGCCATTAATACACTTCTGTTTATGTCCCGTTCTATTTTCTTTATTATACCAAGTTTAGTCAGTGAGGGTAGCACACTGGTACCATCACCGTCCTCCCCACTGGGTGGAAAAGGCCCAAGTTTGAATCCCATCAATGGCATAAGCAACTTTTTTAGACTTTTTTCACTCCATGGCTGAGTTAGTGAGTCTCAGGCATACATAGCAAGGTCTTTTCCCTAGAAACTGAGGTTTTTCTTCCAGCGAAACAGGCAAATTGAGCAGAGAACACATGCAATTTACAGACACAGTACACGGTGTGTGAATTTACATTGCAGGTGACTCTAATGTAATAGTTTGGATTATATGAAGTTTGTCACTAAGCTTTAATGTTGTTGTTCCTTTCTTCTCCGTATGAGGTTTATTAACTTTAGGAGCCATAGTGAGGGTTTTTTTTAATTTAAAATGAATGTAAAACAGAGTATAATTTGTGATATTAGTACAGACAGAATTCACTTTGAAAATGGCTAATGTAAACAAATACAGTAATCACGTGACTTGCTATTTTATTTGTTTCGGCACTGCAAGACATCTGTACTGTATGTATACATCCAATCACAATGTGCCATTATTTCGAGTCTACCGTATCTGGCATGGTGGGTGGGTGGGTGGTTGTCCTTTCTTTTTCAAAGTACACCTCTCTTCATACTGGAGAGTGGAGTACATTGAAGGGAGGTTATTATTATTTATTATTATTTAGTTTTTAGGAGCATTAGCAACTAAGGCCATATTGCTCCGGAAATAAACGGAGGTCATTCCCTGACCTTTCCGCATCCTCCGTAGTATTTGGTGGTGGCGGGTTCGAACCCCGGTCTAATCAAGGAGTGTGTGCTACGTGTACTGCTGCTCCTTCCCACCTGGCTACGGAGGCACCGTTGAAGGGAGGCACATCAGCATTAGCAGAGGCACATGATTAAAAAAGCAAACTAATACAGCATCACCCAAAAAAAAAAAAAAACTCTTCCCATTTCACTGATCCATTAAAAATGTTTGTCTAGTTCTGTCTTCAATTTATTTAAGCTATCAACTTCCACAACAACAGATGGAAGTTTGTTCCAGAAATCAACTACCTGCTGGCTAAAGTCAAACTTCCGCACATCTATTGTACAACTGTCTTTCCTCAGTTTGAATCTATGACCCCTGAGGTTCTTAAATTGAGCAAGCGGAAGATTCCCATGAGCATTGAGCCTGCTGAAACCATTCAAGGCCTTGTACACCTCAATCAGATCACCACGCAGGTGCCTAGTCTCCAGAAGCTGCAATTTGCAGAACTTAAGCCTTTATTCATAAGAGCACAGCTTTGTTCCGTTCACTAGTATTGTTTCCCTTCTCCGTTTTTGTTCTAGCAACTCTGCATCCTGCTTGTGAGCATTATTGGAAGCCATTTTATCTATGTGGTCTTGATGGAGGTCATTGTAGTGTCTATCATGAAGTGTCTTCTTTGCCCATCTTTCTGGCATCATTTGTTCAATCTGGGAGGAGAGGACTCTTTGCTTAAGTTGAGTGAGGTATGCCACATGTTTATCTTCCTTATGACATGGTACAGGGCTGCTGTGTTTTTCTGGAAGTACGTTAGCTATTGCTGTCTTCTGTTGCTCAATGAGGTCTATCAGACATCTTCTTTCCAAGCTACTGTTAGTCTCTCCATGGCGGACTTTGGGTAGTGTTGCCAGCTCTAGGTCATCATTGTTCTTGTCTTTCTCATGATATCCTCCAGCTTGGTGTTAGTCCAATCTATGATCCCGAAGGGGAAGGAGTAGTAGCAGTAGTAATGCAGGAATGTGATGCAAGAAAGCAAGCATATGAGCTTATATAGCATCAGCCAAAACAAAACAATTTCACACATCCATTCCCTCTAAAAGTTTGTCCAGTTCCTCTTTGAATTTATTTAAGCTATCAACTTTCACAACAACAGATGGAAGTTTGTTCTAGCAATTAACCACCCTCTGGCTAAAGACAAATTTCCACACATAAATTCTACAATTATCTTTTCTCAATTTGAATTTATGCCCACTTAGGTTTGTAATCTGAGCAAGAGGAAGAATTCCGTCAGTACTGAGCCTGCTGAATCCATTGAAGGCCTTATACACCTCGATCAGATCACTTCGCAGGTGCCTCGTCTCCAGAAGGTGCAATTTCCAGAACTTAAGCCTTTCTTCATAACAGGACCCCTTTGTTCCCTTCACCAGTCTTGTTCCCCTTCTTCGTACTCGTTCTAGCAACTCTACAACCTCTAGCAACCCTTCTTAAAATGAGGCTTCCAGACCAGTATGTAGCATTCAAGGTGTGGCCTGACCATTGCCTTATACTAGGGGATAATCACCTCCTTATCCCTGCTTGCAAAAATTCCTGTATATCATTGACAAGACACCATAACCTACTCGGGCAGCCTGTCTGCACTGCTCAGAAAACATCATATCTGACTACACAATTACCCACAGATCTCTTTCATTCTCCACTACCCTGAATGTAACATCACGTGGTTGGTTACTAATACCCAAATGCAGTACTTTTCATTTGTCTGTATTAACCTTCAGTTGCCACTTCTCGGCCAGTCTACCCAAGTTTTCCAGATCCTGTTGGAGCAGCATACTGTCATTACTGTTATTAACAACCCTGCAATCTTTGTATAATCTACAAACTTTCACATTAAGCTTGATATACCTTCATCAATATCATTGATAAATATACAAAACAACAATGGGCTCAACACCGAGGGACACCACCAATAACAATAGTCCATGTAGAGCAGTACCCATTGATTATCATTCTCTGCCATCTCCCACTCAACCATCCTTTTATCCATTGTAGTGACTTGCGGTTAATGCCATAGTGCTCCAATTTGTACAGTAGTTTTCCGTGTGCAACAGCATCAAAAGCTTTCCATAAATTCCAAGTATATGATATCAAAATTATTTTTTGTATCCAGTTCCTTTGTCACCACATCATAGTATACAATTAAGTTGGTCAGACAAGACTGCCCCTTGAGAAATCCATACTGTGTCTGAATTATTACTACTGTCTTGTCCAGATGATCCTGCACAGCTTCTTTAACCAGCGACTCCATTATTTTCCCTGGAATAGAATTTAAATTAACAGGTCTGTAATTACTGGTGTCACCATTTGATGCCCCCTTTGTGAATTGGAGATACATTTGCACATCTCCAGTCCATTGGGACTTCCCCCGAGTCCAAAGATGCTCTCATAATTATGGCTAAAGTTTTGCTTACTTCCTTTGTCACCTCCTTTAATATAACTGGATAGATCCCATCTACCCCAGGTGCCTTTCTTTTGTTTAACTTCAACAATTTCTCCTCCACCTTGCTTTCAGTTATTACAAAATCATTTAACTCCTTGTTCGAGTTTGATAAACATCTGGCCCTCTCCTCCTTGAATAACTCCTCACATGTGAATGTAGATACAAAATACTCATTTAGTTCGGCAGCTACCTGAGAATGACCATCTACAGTCAATCTGATTCATCCCTTTCCTTTTAGAGTTTACATAAGTAAAGAAGTCTTTGCTGTTTTTCTTTGCACCCTTTGCCAAAGATTTTTCATAATCTGCCTTCACTTGCCTAACCTCGTTTGTGACTTGATTACAGATTAGCTTGTATCTATTATAGGCTTCTGTGTCGCCTGAAAATTTATGTGCATCATATGCATTTTTCTTATTTGCCACGAGTCTCATTAGTTCATCTGACTAATGAATAAATTATTAAATATTTATTCTTTGCTTAAAGAAAAATCTTTAAGCCAATCCTACATCAGTACACTGTGATCACTGCCACCTAGTGGTTCCTTTATCTGTAAATTCTTAATGAATAAATAATCACTGCTGATAATGAGATCAAGAATGTTGCTCCCTCTTGTTGCCTCTCTAACATGCTGCTGCAGAAAACAATCATCCAATAGATCCACAAAAGCATTGCTAGTGTGTGAGTGACCAATCCACAAGGTCCAGTCTATATCTGGGAAGTTAAAATCCCCCATTATAAGACACTCGAATTTACTGGCCCACTCTGTTTCTCTGTATAATTGTTCACTGCATTCATCAGAGTCATTAGGCCTATAACACACTCCTACTTGCATTTCCCTTTCCCGGTGCTTATGTCACACCAAACTGACTCAACATTGCACTATCCATCTATGTTGTTGTTGTTGTTATTTGGCTTTTTAGGAGCATTAGCAACTAAGGCCATATTGCTCCGGGGATATGTGGTGGTCATTCCCTGACCTTTCCGCATCCTCCGTATTTGGTGGTCACGGGCTCAAACACCGGTCTAATCAAGAAGCGTGTGCTACGCACATCCATCTATGTCAACTGGATACACTTCCTTAGATTTTATGTGTTTCTTAACTAACTGCATAATCCCTCCTCCCTTCCTATCCTTTCTGTACACATTGGAATGGAATTTCTCCCCAAATTCCATTCTGCATCCCTTTTATCTGAGTGGCACCACGTCTCTGATATCTCAACAATATTCGCCTTGGATATCTTAACCAGCACTTCAAATTTATTTACTATATTCCTAGCATTGGTGTACATGTACCTGTTCTTACTCTTAGTTACTCTAACACAGCCCATGCATTTCCTTGTTTCAAGACCTCCAGCAGTTCTGAAATCCCCAGCAACTTGCTTTCCGGGCTGCTGCTCATTCCAATAGAAGCAGTACAAGAATAATTTCCACCTCAGTTTTCCAACCCACTTAACATTTTCTCAATTGCATCAGCAAATATTCTTTCACCCGTTTTATTTAAGTGTATCCCATCCCTGTAGAAGCAATCTCTCCTGTTAACAAGCATCGACCACACTGAGAAAAATTCCTATCCCATGAGCTTTGCACAGTCTCTCCAGGTCGGAAATTATTGAAAAGGCTCTCAACATATTCTCCCTCCAATCGTGTCTGAGCAGGATTGCAGACACTTTCAAATTTAACCCTAATTCATTACTTTTTTTTCAGCATTGACCTGTACTTGCTTAGTAAATCTGCAGATCTCCTACACTTAATGTCATTAGTGCCAACGTGTGCAATAATATCACATTTTGTGCCCTAAAAAGATGATATCTCTAAAACACCATCAACATGTGCCCCTGGCAGACATACCCCTGGTCCTATTCCACCTACTGTTTTTGCACAATATATTTCCTATTTCCTTGATAACTGAGTCACCGATAATAACTAGCTCCTGTGGGACCAGCATATTCTGCTCTGAAGGTTGCCACTGTGTTGCCTGGTGCACAAGAGTGTGCTCTGGCATTGAGTTGGGCAGCTGAGAACTTGAGCCCCCCCCATTTAAATTCCTTCGAGGGCATCCAGTGACCAATGTTATTGTTGGCCAAGGAACTCTCTAACTATCCTACAGGTGTTCAGGATTGTGACTTTCTGGATTCCTTGCAGGTGTTTTTTGGGAGACCAATTGTTGCTCGGCTCTTGTTTCTGGCACCATACAGAGTGTTGGCACAATGATCAGGATGGTTATTATTACTATTGTTATATAATTTCTCCCTGATGGGGATTCTGCTCTGTGATGGGTACTAGTACTAAATGCACAGGGTGGTTTTTATGTCTGGTGTTACTGTTGGTCAAGGAACCCTCTGAGTATCCTACAGAGTTCAGGATTTTTTCAACAGCTGCAAATTGCAGTTGCTACAATTTGCAGAACTTAAGCCTTTTTTGATAAGAGGACCCCTTCATTCCCCTCACCATTCTTGTTGCCCTTCTCTCTACATGCTCAAGCAACTCTACATCTTTCCTAAAATGATGCTCCAGACTTGTATGCAGTACTCAAGGCGTGGCCTGACAATTGCTTTTTACAAACAGATAATCACCTCCTTTTTTTTTTCCCTACTAGCAAAATTCCTGTATGTCAATGACAATAACACATGACCTGCTCTGCATTGCTCAAAAACTTCATATCTGACTGCACAATTATTCCCAGATCTTTTCATTTTCTACTATCGTAAGCGTAGTACCACACAGCTGGTACGTTTCTCTGGGGTTACTTCTACTCATATGCAGTACTTTGCATTTGTTAATGTTAAACTTCAGTTGCCACTTCTCAGCCCATCTGCTCAAGTTTTATAGATCCTGTTGCAGCAGCACACTGTCATTAACAACCCTGCCAACCTTTGTATCATCTGTAAACTTCAAGTATATTAGCACCAGGACTGCATAGGTGTCTTTGACTTTAACTGTGTGCCCTTTGTTTAACTTTGCTTTGAGAAGGCTTCTTAGTCTCTTATGGTTATAATAATATTAATAATTATTATTATTTTAGACTGGAGAGAGCTGAATTTCAAAAAAAGTCAAAATGTCTAAGTGATTTGTAGACTTGGGAGAACAATTGATGCAACAGATGAATTTGACTGAATAGGGCAGAGAGATATTAAGACAGAGGAGATCAAATAAAAGAGAATAGGCTAGAAAGTCTATTACATAGAATGTCAGTATAGAATGTATAGCAATAAGTACCACCTTTAAACTGAAAGGAATTATAGAGAGAATAAGAAGAATAATGAGATCAGTGGAGGTTGAATCAATGATAATTGAGTTTCTTCACAGAGAGTGGAAATGAAACGAGATATAATTGAAAATGTATATTTTCATATATATCTCGTTACAGTTTTGGGGAGATTTTTGATCTTTTTGCGGATAAGTTTGTTCATTATGACTATTTATAATGCATTATGGCAGATGAGGAAAATGTTTTTTTTGGAGGGGGGGGATGACTTGCATAGATCAGATAATCTGCATACACAGAAAGAATATGCCTAACTCCCAAAAACCTGGTAGTGCTCTCTGCATACACACAACTTACATACCCTCCAGTCACAGGTGGCTGATTGCAGACACCTGTGACTGGAGGGTATGTAAAGACATGACTCATACTACATGAAGGAAGAGGTGACAGATGTTGGAGTTTTGATCTGGAGACCAAACAAGGGTATATACCAAGAGTTAGTAAATCTGGGTATATCACCATGTGCAAGACCAAGCTAAACCTAAAGTTATATACAGATACTAACTTCAGGTCCTTGAGGTATGCCATGGATATTCTTCTAGCAACAACAGCTAAGTCTGTTACTGCTATTGGTAAATTCAAAACTCCCAAGATGTAACTTACACTAATGAGCCAAAACTTGACAGTCTCCCCCCCCACCCACCCCGTCTCCACTAGTGGACATATTCCACAATACCTAGGGGTATGTCACCAGCCAGTGCAGCATGAATAATACATGTTGGTTCATCAGTAGAAAGCTGTACAGTGGAAAAAAAGAAGGACCAGATGGAGTTTAAATGAGAAATGATTTGAGACACAAGGAAGGAATGGCTGGCATTTCAGCAACTGCAGGTATTTTCAGCTGTTCAGGGGCCACTGCAGTGAAGGTGTAGTAGGAATGGTCTAAAAGAGGAACACACAACCACCAATGTCCAGGGACAAGATCAGCACTGGTTGACAGTCAAAGTGAGCAGTAGTTGGCATCAGACAGCTCATAATCCACACATTAAAAGCAGACTACAAACAGGGTGCACAGAGAAACATTTCAGAGCATACCAACCAGCAAACACATTTGGATATAGGCCTATGGTGCAGGTCACCTATTGATGTTCCCACATTGACTGAACATCATCTTCATCTTTGCCTGTAGTGAACATGGGCCCAGTGTTCTTGAACATTTGACTCTTTTCTAGTTCAGCAACATGATGGATGCATGCTTATTCAATGGTGAGCAGATGCACAGCTGCAATCAGACTGCAATGGTTTGACAAAAGCAGGACAGCAAACAGTGGTATCATGGTTTGGGAGAGATTTACATGGGCATCACTGGGTCCCCCTCATCCCCACTGAACACACCTCACTGTCAGATCCTACCTCAGCATTGTTTTGGCCCATGTTTTACCCTACACTGTGATCGTGTAGCCAGATGGCACTGGACCCTTTCAGCAAGACAATACTCCTTGTCACAAGGCCTTATTATGCAAATGTTTTGAGAAATATGTTCAAGCATATCTTGTGCTCCCTTGGCTGCCAAATTCCTTTACCATCAGTCTCATCTAACAGTTGTTGGATGTGGGAATGCAGCATTCCCCAGTCCATGCCAGTGCCTTGCTTCATTGCCGAACTCCAGGATGTCCTGTTGTCCAGCTGGTCCAGGATACCCGGGGACACCTTCCACAGTCTCGTGGAATTCATGCCACACTAGGTACAAGCAATTATCATGGTGAAAGGTAGCCCAACACACTATTAGGTAGGTGGTCATAATGTTTTGGCTCACAATTGTGTATTCTCATGCTCCACTTGCAAGTCAAATTGAAAAAAATTAGGACATTTATCTGATCATTAATTTCAGCAAACAATTCCAAAGGAGGAGCGCTCTGCCTTTTTCAGATGTTTTAATTTAGCCAATTTTAGATTTGCATTAATTCATTTTTGTTGCTCTTTGTAAGACATTTTATTTAGATTATTGAATAAGCATTGAATAAGCATAATGGATGCATGCTTATTCAATGGTGAGCAGATGCACAGCTGCAATCAGACTGCAATGGTTTGACAAAAGCAGTGCAGCATGTTAGGACATGGCTGTCTGTATTTGTGTGTGTTTGGTGAGTGCCATAAAGAAATAATTCTACTAATTCTCAGATATTTTTTATAAATTTGTTTGTTAGATAAACTTATTTCTGTATTATTATATTTATAACAATATGTGATGATCAAAGTTACCTCATTTCCCTTTCTGGTAACCACTTTTCCCTCATTTTTTCTGTTAATATTCTCTTCCTTTTCAGAGAGTGAGGACAACGGCTTATTCAAAGAACTTGAGATACTCTGAAGACTGCTTACAGTTCGAGGTGGAGGTAAAGGTGGTGCCTCATCTTCAAACTGATCCAAAGAAATTTCTTTCTCATTGTCACCATCATTTTTTATTAATTCAGTTGCCAAACACGGAAAGAATTCTTTCCATTCATCTTGTGAAGATACCTTAAAATTAAAACAGATTCAGAATACCCTCCAAATAACTACATAAAGAACTGCAATCAAATAAGATATACTAGGTTTCATAAAATTCTCTACTTCCATACAACCCTAAGAATAATAAGCACAAATCAAAAAATTATTTTGTAAATGCATTTTCTTTGCAAATAATGTTCTAAGACACCCAATCTCTATCTCTATTATCTCCTCCTATCCATCCACTTATGATTACTGTAAGATTTCCAAGTCCATCAAATTTGGTTAGCACTGTGATCGTTATGTACTCTTATCTATATCCTTTCTATATTTAAGACGTCTTACAGACAAGAAAAGTTTTCAATTGAAGAAGGTACAGAATGATCATGGAACAGAATCTGAAATGCAATCTCAGAATTTAGTGGAATCCAAAGTTCTGAACCACACATATTCAATTGAGCTAAATTTAAATTTCCATATTTAAAAAAAAAAAAAGAAGTTAAACAAGGAAAAGCAAAATGATGTATTAATATGTGAAAGTATTATATTGCTATACCATATTTCTGAATGTGTGGTTTAGTAAAATTTTATATGGGCATGGGGAGGGTGGTTCAAAAAAGACTTGTATTTGCCCAGAAGTAGCTGTGATAGAAGGTTGAAACAAATACATTTTATCCACATGAAACAAATTACGCTTTTTCAACATAGTCACCAGAAAAAATGATGCATTTTTGCCACCTCTCAATACACTTCTGCAGACCAGTTTTGTATAAGTCCTCTGACTGTCCTTCAAAATCATGACTCAGCAGCAGAAATCATTTCATCATCGGTAGCAAAGAGTTTTCCACGAAGCAAGGACTTCAGGGGAGGAAAGAGGAAGAAATCTGAATGGTGCAAGGTTGAGGGAATAAGCATGATGTGGCAATATTTCAAACACACACTTGTGGGCACATCTCACTGCAGCATGCAAGGAATGCTCAGAGGCATCATTGTAGAGCAGTCAAACACCTTTTGACAGCTTTCCTCATCTTTTTTCTTTTACAGCAGCACACAGCTTTATTAGTAGGCTGGAATAATACTTCGCTGTCATAGCACAACCCTTTTGAAGATAACTTGTTAGTATCACACCATGCTGACCCCAAAAAACTGACACCATCACCTTGCCAGCAGTTGGATGCACATTTATATTTTTGGAAGGCTGGTGATTCTGCATGCTTCCATTGTTTTGACAGTTGCTTGGTTTCAGGATCATAGTGATGGATCCACGTTTCATTTATGGTGACTAGCAGTGAAAAAACTCTTCTTGCTTTTCATGGCACACTGAAATTTCATGTGCATATTGTGCCCTTTCCTTTTTCTGGTAAGAAGTCAGAAGTCTGGGAATCCATCAAGCAGACACTTTACTCATATGCAACTGTTGACCCATTCATTCATACATCAGTATGAATGTCGATAACTGAATGTGTAAACGTTGATAACTGAATGTAAGATGTATAAATGTGCATATACGTATAAATATCTATGTGAATTAATGTGTCCTGATATGCTTGTATATTCTTAGGCATTAGAGTGTATATGTACATGAGTGTTTATATGTGTATGTGCATATTAGGACATGGCTGTTGATAGGTATTTGTGTGTGTTTGTGTGTGTATATATTTTCATGTGTGAGTGCATGTATAAAAGTGCATGAATGTCCACATATGTAAGTGGGTGTGTGAATATATTCGTGTGACTGTAACTATAAATGTGCATGAATGCACATATATATACGTTCATTTGTATGTTTAGGCTGGGTAGAAAAGGAGTCCACTTAACCAGCAACAACAAAAAAAAGTGTCTGTCTCTCTTCTATTCAGGGTACTGTACTGAGTAGA
This sequence comes from Mastigoproctus giganteus, assembly GCF_048544385.1. NCBI lineage: Eukaryota > Metazoa > Arthropoda > Arachnida > Uropygi > Thelyphonidae > Mastigoproctus > Mastigoproctus giganteus. The sequence goes on along the minus strand of NC_143584.1, from coordinate 38,759,079 downwards.
ATAAATGTGTGAGCATGGGGAGTGTGAGAGAACATCCATTAAGTATTTAATATGTGTTAAATTGTACCCTGAATATGTAAATCCATATAAAAAAAAATCACACAACAATGCAGGTTAAGATGCTAAAATGTGCATGAATGCCAATTCATCTGTGCATGATGACTGAGTGACTGAAACCAGTTAAATAAAATTTAAGAAGTGTGTATGCCTTAGTATATGTTGCCTAAATTTAGGTGATAACTGTGTAATGTCTGGTTGAAAGATGGTGGATGTAAGAGGGTATTTAGAGGCACAGTGTGCTGGCCTGGCCATTGTCAGATTTCTTACCACATTGCACAGTGTGATCTCCCCCCCCCCACATGGGGCACTCTGAACCCATGACTTTACTCCCCTTTCTGAACCCCCCACATCCCATCCAAACATTTTGCTTGGTGGACCCTGCCATCCACTTTCTTTACCTTCAATTCTACTCCTCTACTCAAACTGTCTTCCCAGTGCTCCTTTTTAACAAAAACTACTTGTTTTAAGGGGCCCTCCCTTTGGTGGTGGCAGGGTTTGTCCCATCCAGAGATCCTTACACTCTACAAGCTGGTCCACCTCCTTGTGGTATTGGATGGGCAACAGGGAGTCAGCAGGAGATGAGGATTGCCCCCCCCCCCCATTACTGCAACACAAGAGTATATATACTATGCAGAGTTGGAGAGGAACCCCAAGTGTCACATGACAGTAAACACTATACACTTTCTGTAAATGTTGTGCTCACCACATTGAAATTTTGCACCCTCTATATCTGAGTAGCATCATATTTCTGATATCCCTATACTGTCCACAACTGATGACCTAACCAACACTCCCCCAGCATTAGTGTACAAGCTGGTATATGTGTACCTGTTTTTGCTCCTAGTAACCCTAACACATCCCATGCAACTGCTTGTACCATGAGGATTGCCAGCAAGCCTTGTAATTCCTTCACCTTATTTTCCTGGCTGGTGCATGCCCCAATAGAACTAGTGCATGAATCACACATCTGCCTATGATTGCTGTAAAAGTATTAGTCAGTACATTCTTCTCTCACAGAGGTAGCAGTTTTCTGACCAACCTAACACTGCCTCAATAGCATCAGCAAATATTCTTGACCCCTTCTCTTAAATGTATCCCACCCATGTAAAAACAGTCTCTCCTGTTAACAGGAACAGCCAAGCTTAGAAAAATTTACACTGCAAATCTTTTATACTCTCTCAAGTACATGATCAGATCCCTGTCAAATAATGACAGGACTCTGATCATGTACTCCCTTTTATTGTATCTGAGCAGAATTGCAGACACTTTCAAATTATTCCTACCTCACAACATTTTCCCAACATTGCCTTAAATCCTCAGATCTATTCTTAATATCATTAGTATCAATGTTTACAACAATATCACCTTTTATGCCCTTAAAACATCCTTATTATCATCTCTACATGATCAACCTTTGCCAAAAGGCAGATATATCCTGGTCGTATTTCCCCTATCTTTTTTTTAAAAATATATTTTCCATTTCCATGACAACAGAGACACTGAAAATAAGTACCTCCTTCTAGAACGGTGCATTCTGCCTTTGGGATTATCACTGCGTTGTCTGATGCATAAATGTAAGCCCTGGCAATGATGTAAGCCGCTGACAGCTTGGTGTTCCCCCTCTCCCTTTTTAATCCATTTGAGGGTATCAATCCTGTTCTGCAAGCTCTCATAAACATCCATTAGAATGCCAAGTTCACATTTAAATTCCTCGCACTCTTTCCACCACACATACACATCCATTTGGCTGTATCAGTCCTGAAATAGATAGGTATGTGACGACAAACAAGTAGCACATTTTATAAAGTGGTAATTGTAGGAGAAATGTTCTCTTCATTTCTACCTGAGCCACAGCACTCCCACTAATTTGAGCCCTTTGTTTTGCTGTACTAGTCTGAAGCATGATTTACATTTAAATTCAATTTAATTTGAGAATACACACTAAACTAAATATTACATAATGTAATAATAACACTACTCTATTCACAGGTTATGGAACAATAATATGTATTACACTATCAAGTTTTGGTTATACGAATAACACTAACAAATTACATTATGCATTATGCTATACAGTTATGTCCATATATAGTACTGTGATTAGAATATTCTTTGTTTAGCATACCAGATGTCAATTAGATGGGTGCTGGATCAAGAGTACTCATTGAGTCCTTACGCAATCAATGGACGGATTGAAATATTGGGAGGGAGTTGGGTTTGAGGCTGCAAACTGTGCAGATGAAGAATTTTGAGCTCTTGGAAATATATAAATTTTTTGGAAAATTTTTGCTTTCCAAAAAACTTATTGTTTCAGATTTAAGATAAAACCTAAGCTGTTTCAGATTTTCAATAATCATTTTTTGACTTAATTAGCATATGGAATTGTGTTCAATAAATAGTTTAATAGTCCCAGTCTTGTCTGTTAACTTTTTTAAAATTTAATCAGAGATTTTGTAATTTACAACTTAATACAGTATTCATACAGCTTTTGTATCAGTGATTTTGGCAACAACAACCATTTGAGTTTCACCTATTTTGTATCATAAGATTTAGAATAGGTGAAATGATCATCCTGGCAGTTATGGCATTGTAGAGATGTCACAGTATATTCTGTTCATGAATGATTTTTGGATCTTCAGTTTGCAAATGTAGTATCAAATCTAAATGTGGTCAGGAAATAGCTAAATTTATGGCTTGTGGCACCTCATGAAATTTGGAATGTACAGATGAACACAACAATGAAGTAGCCTAGCCTACGTACAAGTTAGTGCAAATGCATCATTAGTATTAGTATTAGCAATGGTCACATGGTGCAAGGAAGCCTATGGCTTATGCTGCACCAGCCAAAAAAATATTATAATAAAATAATATCAGTACTAACATTATATTAATAATATAATATATTAATAATATAATATATTAATAAATAATAAATAATAATATTAATCATATTAGTATGTTTAATATTATTATTTATGTGTTAAAAGATGCTGCCTTTGCAAAAATTTGCTAATTCAGAGTTTAGCTGTGTACTAATATGATGCATTTGCACTAACTTATACATAGTATAATTGTCTTGCAGCCTGAGGCATAAGCCCTTAAAGCATCCTAGTCTTAATTCATCTTATACACCATCAGGCATCTCTCATATTATGCAGTTATACTTCATAACTGTTTTGCCATCATTACATCACTAGGGTACCTACCCACCCACCGAAGAAGGGCCAAATAATCCTGAAACGGTGCCGTCTGGGTGGTGGTATCCGCTGAGAATAAGTAACAACAGTCTTCTGCTTTGGTGAAGTGTTAGTTATTTGAAGTAGTGCAATATCATGGCAACTCGTTGTGAAGGTATTCACAATATGAGATATAACTTAAACAATGCCGCCTTTGCAAAAATTTGCTAATTCAGAGTTTAGCTGTGCACTAGCAATGCATTTGCACTAACTTGTACGTGAACTAATAGTAACAATAGCTATATTATATTATACTAAATATCTTTCTTCTTACCACTGGAATAAGGCTTCTAACAACAAATACAACTGGATTTTTAGCATTTTTAATGGCTTCTATAGCTTTTTCATGAGTTGCATCTTTTAAATCTATTTCATCAACCTGAAATAAGGATGAAAAAAATTCAAATTCTTTTGGAACAATGAAAAATTTATCACTGTTATTCATGAATAAGATTAGCAAATCAGATTTAGCAACAAGTTATTCAGTTTCTAAATCTCACAATCAAAGCAAGAGACTCAATGTAACACATGCTAAACAATTTTTATTTTTATTTATTTTTTTATTATTATTAGCTATATGGTGCAAGGAAGCCTGAGGCTTATGCTGCAACAGCCAAAAAAAAAAAATTCCCTAGTTACCCTGAGAGAGAGAGAGAGAGAGAGAGAGAGAGAAGCAGAAGGGAATCACCAAGAAAGAGAAGAATGATGATATCCAGCTCAGGACCGTGGGTGTGCCAAGCCCATACTCATCAGATGTGAGCCCCCGGGGTTTGTAAAGAGCATCAAACATGGCAACTTTCAACCATCCACATTTGACCTTAAATATGCTGCCAGAGAAAAAGGAAAGTGATTCACAGCATTATGGAGTTCGATATGCAAACACAGGTCATTATCCATTAGGCTGCATTGTTAAATAAATTCAACAGTGAAATAGGTGAAGAAATTTTATAAAACTTATTTATAATACTTTTCCATGTACTATACAATATTGAATACGCTTGCACAATACTTTATCAATATAGGATGCACTTGTAGGAATTTCGGTATAGTGATTATGTGTTAGATAGAGAGGACCACAGGCCAGGAGATTATGCTTCTTATTAAAAGTGAATTGAAAGGTCTTAAAAGGGGAATCTGATAAAATCTGTTCAGACAACCTGAATGGGCAAGCAGGAGTGAATTATTCATTACGGGCAACTTACCCCATATTAATGAATTCGTGGTCAAGCATTACACCTAGCAGTTTTTACGAGATGGACAATTGTTACTTATTTTATCATGTCATAAAAAGTACAAGAGGGCCAAATTTCCTTGACTAGGTCCTTATTAAGGATCCAAGTATTATCAAAGATTTGGAGGGATGGAGCTATACTGGGTTGAAGGCCTTCTTAGGCTTTATCAATTGGGCTCTATTGGACAGCATTTTTAGATCAAGACAAACGTGTTAATGTTTAAGCAAATTATCCTGGAAGCCAAAAACATATCATTTCCAGTGATAATGTATCACAAAAAAGAATATGCCAAAATTGATGACAAGAGACTTGTAACACTAAAGAAAGAAGCATGTGGTAAGTACAGATTATTGTGCCACACTATCCCTTGTGAGAACTATAAGCAGACATATAACAACACTATTGATTGAATGGGAAAAGTAAAAGCTCAGTATGAGAAATCACTGAGAAAAAGAGCTAAGAAAGGTGATAAGGAGTTTTTTCAGAGAGTTTAATGCAAAAAGAGAAGACACGAAATCATAAACAATCCAGCTGAAATTGCAGATGAGTTAAACAGGTATTTTGCAACAATTTTTTATAACAGAAAGTGAACCAGAGGAAAACAAAGAGTCAAATTGCAGTAAAATCCATGATATAATTATTATTATTATTGTTATCATTAGCCGTATGGTGCAAGGAAGCCTAAAGATTTTGCTGCACCAGCCAAAAAGAGAGAGAGAAGCAGAAGGGAATCACCAAGAAAGAGAAGAATGATGATATCCAGTTCAGGACCCTGGGTGTGCCAAGCCCATACTCACCAGATGTGAGCCCCTGGGGTTAATGATCTCTGAGAGGTACCTATTAGAAAAACCACTCAGGCTGAATGGAGTCAGGGCTCTGGGATGATAAGGTGTATCCAGTTATATTAAAGAATGTAGTAGTAAGGAATTAAGCACACTTTCAGGATTGTTGTGACATCATCACTATTTCAGGATTGTTGTGACATTCAGAGAGGAGAGGCTAAATTAGAAGTGAGTAACAATAGACCAGTAAATTTGACTTCTGCAGTGGGTAACATAATTGAATCAGTATAAGGATGCAATACAGAACACCTTTATATGAATGAAGTCCTAAAGGATCACAGCATCAGTTTTTGAAGACAAATGCTTGCAAGACAAATGTGGTTGATTATAATGATGAAGTCACAAAGAATTTAAATGCTGTAAAAAATTTTCGGTTTGTACATTTAGATTTTCCTAAAGCTTTTGATTTCACTCTTCAATTTGTACAGCAGCCCTATGAGAGGCTGCTGTACAAACTGAAGATTACAGGGATGGGGTATACCGAAGTGTACAAGGACTGGCTTTTTTAATGAAAAGTGATAATGGGGATTCTTCAGAGTACATTAATATAGTGGAATTCTTAAGGCCCATTTACTATATTATATTAGTCTACTAAGAAGAATGATTTTCTCAATACTGATGTGGATATACAGGGAAAGCTGTCAAATTTTGCTGATCATCTTTTTTTTTTTTTTTTTTATGAAAACCCCAAACACGAAAGGTATTAGATAGTACTTAGTACAGTGCTTGGGTTGCAGATTGAGAAGAAAGAAGATATTTGTTGACATTAGACTTGAAATTCTGTAGACTGTAATTTTCAGGAAATACGTGTGAAGGAAGGTTGTTCCAGAAAACAGCAGTTTAATGAATAAAAGAGGAAGAGGAAGATGAAAAGTTGGTTCTGTGAGTTTGAAGTTGGACAGAAATGGATGTTGGCTGGTGGCAGCACGTGTTCCGACTATTTTGAAAGAGAGGGTGGGAATTATAGAAGCCAATTCAGAAGAACAGTGTCCATGGAAGTATCTGTAGGAAAGGTATGCGGCAGAAACAGTACGTCTATGAGACAGAGAGTGGAGAAACTCTGTTAGAGAGGAGTCATTAATTAACTTAACTGCCCTCTTTTGAATGGAATCTAGAAGCCTGAGAGAGGTTTTGGGAGCACCGTCCCAGATGTGAGAACAATATTCCATGGTAGGGCGGATTTGCGATTTGTACAGAGTGAAGAGCTGTTTGGAAGAATTGTAACGGCGAGAGAGAAAGAGAAAACCAAGTTTTTTAGATGCAGAGGAAGCAATATTTGTAATGTGCTTGTGCCAAGAGAGATTAGAAGACAGGGTAATCACCAAAAGAGATATATCATTTTGCCAAGAAATCGGAGTGTCACCAAAGATAAGCATACAAAATAGGAGCAGAATCCTTTTTCGCGAGATATAAGACAAGACTGAGTTTTAGAAGGATTGAAATCAACTAAGTTGTCTTTGCCCCACTGGAGAATTACCTGGAGATCGGCATTTAAGGAATTGGTATGAATATTCAAGAAGTTGAAGCTGATTGAGCAGGGCAAGGTTTCTCAAAATGGAACGTGGAATGCAATGTGCTATCATCAGCAAAACTATGGATAGCATTTCCAGTCAATGGAAGAAGGTCATTAATATACAAGAGCAAAAGAGTGGGGGAAAGAACTGAACTTTGGGGGACACCAGCATTAGTGGAGAAGTTAGAAGACAGAGAGCCATCTACCATCACCCTCAGTGAGCGATCAGAGAGAAAACTGGATAACCAATTACAAAAAACAGTTGGCAAATCATAAGATGGAAGCTTGTTTAGAAGACCTTTATGCCAAACACAATTGAAAGCCTTTGAGATGTCAAGAGCAACTGCTTGTGTTTCACCAAACTTTTCCATTGAATTTGTCCATATATGGATAACATAAGCCAGAATATCACAAGTGGATCGACACTGACAGAATCAATACTGGCGATCGTTAATCAGATGGAAGGTTTCTAGGTTGTTTAAGAGTTGTCAGTTAATTGATTTCTCCATTACTTTAGAAAGAGTGGCGCCTCCGTAGCCAGGTGGGAAGGAGCAGCAGTGCGTAGTACACGCTTCTTGATTAGACCGGGGTTCGAACCCGTCACCACCAAATACGGAGGATGCGGAAAGGTCAGGGAATGACCACCGCATATCCCGGAGCAATATGGCCTTAGTTGCTAATGCTCCTAAAAACCAAATAACAACAACAACAACAATTTAGAAAGAGTAGAAGTAACTGCAATGGGATGATAATTGGATGGGAGGGATTTGTCACCCTTTTTAGGAACTGACTGGATATGAGCAAATTTCCAAGCAGAAGGAAAAACACCTTTGGAATAAGAAAGTGAAAAAAGGCGGCAAAGAACAGGAATAAGTTCAGGAGCACAGGTTTTGAGAACAAGTGGAGAAATACCATCAGAACCTGGAGCTTTCTTAGCATCGAGATTCGTCAAAATCCTTCTTAAAACCTTTTTACGGAAGACCACTTGAGGCACTGAATGGAACATGTTGGGAATGGTGGGAGGTGTTTTACCAAGATCATTAATAGAACAGTTGGAAGAAAAATGGGATAAAGTGGACCTGTTAGCAGGTCCGCTTTATCCTTGGCTGAAGTGACAACAGAACCGTCTGGTTTTGACAGAGGTGAGAGCAGAGATGGACAAAAGTTGCTGCCAATAGCTTTGGCAAGAGACCAGAATGCTCGGCTACCATTACAAAAAGAAGCGAGTTTTCTACTCTTAGCCTGTTCAAAATCTAGTTTGCACTGATTAATGACCACTTTACAACTATTGCGAGCTTTGATGTAGGCAGAAAATGAAACTGAAGAATTGGAAACAAGCCAATTACAATATGCAACGTTCTTCTCTTGAACAGCCTTAGCACATTTATTGGAAAACAAAGGTTTAGATAAAGAACGAGATTTTAAATTGGAGTGTGGAATAAAGGATTCCATTCTTAAGAATAATTTCACTGATATGACCTGAGCAAACGTTGACATAAAAAGTTTTGAAACAGTAATCCGACCAAGGAAAAGAAGAAAAGAAATCACACAGGTCATCCCATTTTGCATTCTTGTAATTCGAAATAATACGAGGTTGGGAATAGCCATGAGATAAAGGCTCCATTGGAGAAGAGACAATCACCAAGTTGTGATCTAAGGTACCTAAAGGTACCTTAAAGGTACCCCATATTATTATGGGGGACTTCAATGCTAAGGTTGGAAAAAAAAAGGCAAAACAGCGCAGAAAGAGGAATTATAGGAAATTTTGGAATTGGTGAAAGAAATAAAAGAGATGAAAGACTTGTGGAATTTGCAGAATCTCAAGGACTGCCAGTAATGAACACTTTTTTCAAGAAAAGGGTGAACAGAAAGTGGACATGGAGGAGTCCAAATGGATTAACAACTAATGAAATCGACTTCATCCTCACTAACAGAAGATATATTGTGAATGATGTTACCGTCCTGAATAAGGTAAATGTTGGAAGTGATCACAGAATGGTAAGATGTACACTTGATATAGATGTAGGAAAGGAAAGGAAAAAACTGACTCGAGTAAATCATACAAAGGTCTTTGAAATAACAGAGGAGGAGAAAAAGCAGTATGTACTGGAACTTAAGAACAAGTTTGAGCTTCTGCAGACTGCTCAGGACCAAGATATCGACGAGGAATATTACAACTTTCTGAAAGTGATAAAGCCCAAGAAACCTATAGGGAAACAGAAATCCAAAGAAGAAAAAATTAGTCAAGAAACACTTGTCATGATGAACCAAAGACGACAAATGAAGAGCAAAAAAAACCCTGACAGGGAGAAAATTGACTATAATGAGTTATGCAAAGCCATTAGAAAGAGACTCAGAGATGACATAAGAAGATTTAACACAAGAAAAGTAGAACAAGCATTAAGGGAAAACAAAGGATTTAAATCAGCAGCCATGAGCAGTAATACAGAAAGACAAATGATACTGAAACTGAAGAATAGTGATGGTGTACTTATAAACAGCAGAGAAGGCATAATTCAAATAGCAGAAGACTACTATAGAGAATTATACAAGGAGCGAGGGAATGATACCAGCAGTGGGGAACATGGATTGCAAAGTAGCAACACATACGACATACCCGATATTCTTCCTGATGAGGTAGAACATGCATTGAAGAAAATGAAGAATTGGAAAGCCCCAGGGGAAGATGAAGTTACTTTAGAGTTGTTAAAATTGGGAGGAAGAGACATAACACAAAAACTGGCAAGGCTCTTCACAAAGTGCATTAGAAAAGGTGTGATGCCTATGCAGTGGAATAATGCAATTATAGTTTTGCTGCATAAGAAAGGAGATAAATCAGAAATTGGAAATTATAGACCAATTAGTTGTTATCCCATATCTACAAGTTGTTCACAAGGGTCATTACTAACAGATTAGAAAGAATACTTGATGAGAATCAACCAAAAGAGCAAGCTGGCTTTAGGACAGGATTCTCAACTACGGATCACCTTCACGTAATATCACAGCTAATGGAGAAAGCAAATGAATATAAAACACCATTATGCCTGGCATTTGTGGATTATGAAAAGGCATTTGACTCCATACAGCATAAGGCAATGTTTCGGGCACTGGAAAGACAAGGCATAGATACTCCATATATTATGATTTTGAAGAAAATATATGAGAGTGCTACATCCTTTATTAGACTAGACAAAGACAGTAGCAAATTTAAAATCGAGAAAGAAGTTCGACAAGGAGACACAATATCTCCGAAGCTGTTTACTGCTGCCCTTGAGGAAGCTTTCAGAAGATTAGACTGGTCGCAGAAAGGAGTCAATGTGAACGGAGAGTACCTAAACCATTTACGATTCGCAGATGACATTGTGGTCATAAGCCACGATCCCAAAGAATTAGAGGAAAATCTTAATCAGTTATGCACAGTTAGTAAGGATTTTGGACTAAAGATGAATATGGCTAAAACAAAAGTAATGATGAACAAGTATGCCATGGAAAGGGAAATAATGATTGAAGGAGCAGTAATTGAAAAGGTGGAGTCATATACTTATCTGGGACAAGTTATTAGCTGTAATAATGATAAATGGCTGGAAGTCAAGAGAAGAATAAATTTTGGATGGATAGCATTCAGGAAATATAGTCACATACTGAAGAGCATATCCCAGTTTGTCTGAAACATAAAATAATGAATCAATGTATACTCCCCACCATGAGTTATGGAAGTGAAACTTGGGCACTCACCAAAAGAATGGAAGAGAAGCTGAGAACTACACAGCGAAGAATGGAACGAATTATACTGGGAATCAGACTGTTAGATAAGAAGAGAAACACATGGATTAGGCAGCAAACTCAAGTAAAGGACATTCTTATCAAAACTAAAGAACTAAAATGGTCTTGGGCAGGACACATAGCTCGAAGACATTATGACAGATGGACTAAGAAAATCACAGAATGGTACCCAAGAGGAGCTAGAAGAAAACCTGGAAGACAAAGGCGGAGATGGATAGATGAAATTCATGAGTTTTTGAGTAGTAAATGGATGGCCAGTGCTCAAAACAGAAGGAACTGGAAAGTTGCTGGAGAGGCCTTCATCCTGCAGAGGACTGAAAATGGCTGATGATGATGATGATGTACCTAAAGGCCAATTCACTCCAACTGTGTACTTGAAGGGTTGTTTGTGAGAAAATTATCAAGTGTGTTGATTGTATGTTTGGGACTGTCTGGTATTCTTGTAGGTAAATGAACAATCTGTGCTAGGTCATTAGAAATTGCAAAAGCCTCAGCAACTCGACAAGCTGGGTTGGTGTGACTAGAAAATGGAAGCCAGCTGGAGTTGTGAACATTAAAATCACCAAGGAAAATTACCTCACTGTTAGGATAGTTGGACTGGAGAAAATCAAGTTGCAAAGAGAGAAAGTCAAAGAGCTCCAAGTGATTAGTGGAGTTGGGAGAACGGTAGAGACAACAGATGTATTTGACACAATGAGGTAGAGAGATTTTAAGCCAGAGAAGATCGAAAAGAGGAGATTCCAAGTTACCAAGTCTCTGACAGGGGATATCCAAATGGACATATGCACAAGTACCACCTTTGAGGCGAAAGGAATCATACAGCAAATAATTTGGGCAACTGAGATGAGCAGTAGTTGAATCAGTGGATAACTGAGATTCTCTCATAAAACAGTACATGGGGTTTGGCAGACTGCAAGTGGAATGGACATCATTGAGATTAGAATTGAGACCACGTATATTTGTGAAATGAACTAGGAAGTGTTTGGGAGGTTTAGATCTTTTTGCAGATAAGCTTACTCTGTTAGTTTGACAATTTACGGTGCATTCAATAGTAAGGAAAAGTGTGGGGGGGGGACATGCTGTATGAAGTAATGAAATTTTTGGATATGGTGTTTTGGATATATTCTTACACATGGTAAGAATATACCCAGATCCTTGACATAACGTGTCTCGAAAATGCCCCCCCCCCCACATACACACTACTCGGACTCCCTCCAGTCACTATCTGGCAGAGTAGAAGTAGCAAGATTATACCCTAGCTGATCCGGAAGCTTCCTAAAGAGTTACCAATAAGTTCGGTCCGGTGTGCTAACTAGCTACCAGCCTGCGAACACTGTTTTAGAGCTGTACCCTTGAAATGTAAGGAATATTGGATCTCGCTGACCCGGAAGCTTCCTAAAGAGTTACCAATGAGTTCGGTCCAGTGTACTAACTAGCTGCTGGCCTGCGAACACCGTTTTAGAGCTGTACCCTTGAAATGTAAGGAATATTGGATCTCCCCATGATGTTCATCATAACCTCAAAAGTCATTCTGCATGATGGAAGAAATGGGGAAGGGTTAGAAAGTTCCAAAAAGACTGGAACTTAGCTCTGGAAACTAAACATGAGTTCCACCACTTCAAGCCTCCAGTAAGCAAAGTGGTGGTATTGAACCGGTTAATGAGAGTCATCTGCCACCTAGTATTGCCTGGTAACATAGAGGGGAACATTCCTCCATGTGGTGTGAGTGCGACATCTGGACCTCTGATTACGTTAATTCATACCTGGATGGTCACCCAGTGTGCTTGTTAATGGAGGTTATACCCAGGATTACTAACGCCTCCCCCCCCATCATGAAGGTGCAAACAGGGAATTTGGCTGTCACAGACCATCCGGACTTCGTCGAAATTGGGTCTACTTGACTTGAAGGTCGCCCGAATATCAGTTCCATCAGCGTTTTAGATTCCCAGGTAGCAAGTACAGCTTCTCTGGCATATCTGAGAGAATGTCTGTGACAACCTCAATGACCAAGAGGTAGGCAGGATGATTACCAAGCTACTTCAGAATGATCAGTTACACATATGGTCTGAAAGAGGAAGACAACAGGGTCTGACAATTGAAGTTTAATCTTGCTAAATGTAAAGTTTTGCATGTGGGGAAACAAATATGGGGGCGGCATACATAATAAGGTACACAGAATTAAAGATGGTTGGGGACGAGAAAAATTTAGGGGCTACGATACAAGCAGATATGATGTTTTCCTTAGAGTGTAGCAGGGAACCATGACGACTCAGTGAGTATTATCAACGATCAATAGGCCTTTGCCAGCAAGAAGAAGGATGTTATTAAACTTATGTTATTTAGAGAGGGCATTTCCTGCTTTAAAAAAGTATGGTAAGATAAGACCTTATTTGGAACAATGTATTTAGATCTGGAGGCCTGACCTTAAAAAGGACAAAGAACTTCTCAAGAGGATCCATAGAAGGGTAACTAGATTGGTTGGGAATAGTAAGGTTGTTTTCCCAAAGAGAAATGTTTTAGATGCAGACTGCAGTTAATGGAGACTATGAACCCAGGGGATGATCTGTCAGAGGTGTTTAAGGACTTTAAAGAATAAGAGGAAAGAATAAAGAGGAGGGTATTTTCATGCTGGCAGGTGAAACAAAAACAAACCAAACATTTAAGGATGCAATAGAAGATTAGATCTCATGATCATCACCTTTGGGAGGAAGTTGTCATGTGGGTAGCTTAGTGGAGAAGCTGACATGGTTCAAGACAAAATTGGATTGTTATTGTTTAAAAATGGACAAACTATGATTGACTTCATTTTTTTTTTTTTTTTTAGCTGATGTACAAAAAGAATAAGCTTCCATTCTTAAATAATCTGGCCTTCTTAATACTATACTGATACTAATAAACCAGTATATACTACTGTGACACTATAATGATTATTATAATAGTATTATAAGATTATTATTATAACTATTATATTATGATCATCACCCACATTACAGAAAATTTCAAGCTTTTGTGAACTATCCATATACAATTAACTATCCATTGTATGTTTAAGTACCAAAACTGAAACTTCTATAAGTTTCATAATAATCTATTATTTTGGCAGGTGCTCAAAGTAAGAATTCCAACAGAAAAGGTGAAAATGAAAAAAGAAATTCAGGACTGTACAAGCACCAAACACCAAACTCATACCAAAGGATATATTACAGGACAGATATGATAATAAATTAGAAGATAATGACCCATTGTATAAAACAATAAAAAAGTGGGTATCCAAATTCAGTCCAAAATCTCTGAGGCCTTCACTATTGCTAAAAATTATTATTACTTAGCTATTGCTGAAATTATCAACCAGATTCATAACATGACAATGGAAGACTTAAGACTAACCACCTACTTTATAACCAATACCCTAAAAATGTCACAGGAAAGAATGGAACAGATTCTGAGCTGTTTCTTAAAATCTGAAAGTTTCTAAGTTTTTAAACATTGGGAACCAATGTATAAAAACTGAGAAACAATCAATCAATTTTGAGACAGGCTCTCAAGGGAATATCTTCGGAAATGATGCAAGTGGAGGAACTTTCAGTGGATAATAGTTTAAACTTTATGGTGGTAGAAGCGTGAAAGTCCTAAACGAACTGAAGATTTTCTGTGTGACATGCAGAGAAGAGAAAGCGAGAGTTTAGAAATGTACGCACACGCATTCATATTTTTTCATGTATAGAACCAAAAAATATGGCATGTTTATACACTTTTCAACATTCTGTCAACACAGTATCAACAAATTATGTCTGCATATGTAAAAATTATTTCTTAACTCTATGGAGATATGCTGCCATCTAACAAATGTGCATATAATTTATAATAGTTTCAAAAATTGGTGTAGGATGATGTGGCCGAAAAAACAAATTTTGAGACAATGTGAGCTTACAGAAGCCCACATCATCCTCAAGATTTGTATAAAGAAAGTGATAAAAATGAATGAAATAAAACATAGATAATGTAAAGGATATTACTACTGAAAAAAAATATAAGCAAGGAATGTTTTGCTTTTTATAATTCTTCAATTAAAAACACTTTTTTTCTTGTTTCCAAAAAAACCAAAATAAAAATTTCATTTTTATGAAATTCTGATTTAGATTTTACTTTTGACAATAATCCTACTATAATGTTCAACTAAAATCAATATTAGACCAAAATTAATATTTAAAAGCATTTATGTATGCTTTTTTTTTTCAATTTGTACAAATTTACAAATTTCTTGAGGGGGGGAGGGACATAATCAACACTGCACACAAGCATGCAGTTAAAAAACGCACTTGTAAAAGGGTGAAATGGAAATTTAGCATTTTGATGAATAAATCTGGATGCATGAAGAAAAGACTCACTGCCTTCAAAGGAATAAAATCATCAAGTACCAAGCTACTCACTTGAACATTAGAGCTTACCCTCATGCATCTGGCTGCACAGTGGGATCACCACAAAAAATTCACTGCTCCCACAGGAGCCAATTCTCGGAGACAAATAAGGTGAGAAAGAATAAGATGGGTATGTCTGACAGGGGCAAAAGTTTGTAATACAGTAGACTTTCAGAATAACGGCACCTTTGGGGATTCAAGGTATTGTTATTTTGATTTTTCCATTATCTAGCAAGTTTTATTTTTAATATATTACATTAAGAAAAAATGAGGCTAAATAAGAAAACAATTTTATTAACTGCACATAAAAAACATAAACACGTTGATGATCAATTGTTGTATTCTGCCATTAATTCTATTTTCTATTTTCTGTTGCAAGGAACTTTTATCAGCTTTTTCACTCCATGGCCAAGTTAGTCACTCTCAGGTATAAATAGCAAGGTTTTTTCCCCAAGATATTGGGGTTTTTCGTTCAGGAAAATAGGCAAATTGACCAGAGAACACACACCATTTACAGACACAATACACATGGGCATATGAATTAACTTTCCGGGTGACCTAATGTAATAGGTCACCTGGAAAGTTTGTCACTAAGCTTTAAGGTTCTTCTTCTCTGTATGAGGTTTATTAATTTAGGAACCATAGTGAGGGAGTTTTAATTTAAAATAAATATAAACAGTGGTATAATCCATGATATCAGTACAGAATTAAATTTCAAAATGGTAAATGTAATCATATGACTTGCCATTTCTTTTTTCAGCACTGCAAGACATCTGCACTGTGTTTAAACATCTAATCTCAATGTTCCGTTAGCTCAAATATTCCATTATTTGGGGTGCCATTATTTCGACAATCTACTGTATTGTGGAAAATTATCATCTTTTCAGGGCAGGCACAGAACATATTAAGCATAGGAAATCCAGAGCATCACTGAAAAGGTATGAGGTAAGTGAAAACCAAGAATTAAGGCTGAATTTGAAAATATCTGGAATTCTGCCAGAAAAGAGAGACTCTTGGTGAAAGCCTTGTCAGTCGATTTGGTTCTGATTGTCCAAGCCTCACAGAGTAGGATTTTCTCATGATAGCTTTGATATTCATATAGTGAATATCAAAGTTTCTGATATTCACTATATGAATATCAGAAACTTAAAAATTTGCGTAAAGGACCTTTGACATCAGTGAGGCTTCGAAAACTAATAAATAAATTTGAAGTGACCAGGGAGTTAAGTATAATTCAAGGCAGGGGACAACCATGTATTGGAACGGAGGTAGTGGATGAAGTGGTGGTTGCATGGTCAGAATGCGAAACACTACCAGTCAGTAGTGTCTGCCAGAAGTGTGTCAAGGCACTTGAACCTTCCTTGGTATACTGTACGTAAAGTCAGGGGCAGCAAATCCATAGGCACTGCGGAACCCACCGGTTATTTAAATCTAGATATACAGTGAATGGAGTTATATGAAATTTTGTGAAGAACAATGGAACACAATGAATATTTTTATTAAAGGATTCATATAGCATGCGCATCCTCTATTTCCAGTGATCATTTCAATAATAAATGAATAAAAACACAAAATCGTTTCCAACTTTAAAGTTTAATTAACAGTAGGGCTCACTGTGCACCTGGCAGTGACACATTTTGCATTCCAATGAATATCTGGTAGTTGGTGCCATTGGCAACTTGCCAATATACATTTTTTATAGGTGAAACAAATCACAGTCACTGTAAAGCACACAATGCAAATTTCATCGTTGACCATGGTGTGTGTGTAGCCACAATGTCGGTATCTTTTTGTTATTCACCCGAATTCCCATTAAGTAACTAAATAATATCAGTATTAAGTCAATACTCAACATTCAACAGTGCAATTATATGATTACAGCTTAATTGCGAATTGAGCTTGAACTTGGTAAGTTGAAGTTATATTATGAGGTGATGTGTAAATAAAACATTATTTCTAAGACACACGATTTTGTGAAATTTGATTCGATCATGGCCTTCATGCTTCCCCATGAAGTAAATCGCATGACAGTGAATAAACTTCAGCAACTTAGTTATTCACAATTATCTCTTCTCCAAAAAAAAAAAAAAATGTGATTAAAAAAAGAAGGCCGCCACACACCAAAAATTCAAATTTCTCAGCGGAGAATAAGTAATAATAAGAAATATATTCGCAGTTTTAAAACTGAATGGTACCAAAGGAAAAGTTGGCTTTGTGGTTGTGAAGTTAAAAATGCATTGTTTTGTTTTCCATTTTTACTGTTCGGAGGTGACAATGTGGTGAAACGAATCAAAAAGTGGTTTTACAAACATAAACAGAATGAAAGAAAAAACTATAAAACATGAGAGTTCAAAGAAACATATTGATAATGTGATATCACTATTGCTTT
The DNA here is from genome assembly GCF_048544385.1 of Mastigoproctus giganteus. Lineage (NCBI taxonomy): Eukaryota > Metazoa > Arthropoda > Arachnida > Uropygi > Thelyphonidae > Mastigoproctus > Mastigoproctus giganteus. The sequence continues at coordinate 38,741,606 of NC_143584.1, read as the reverse complement.
TAGGAAGCGTAAATATTAAAGAACAGCTTAGTAAGGCCTACAGACTTTCAATCTGTAAACATAACAGAAAAGTTACCAAGAATCATGAGGTATTATCTAAAATAATAGACTGCATTAAATTTTGTGGATTGATGCATTAAGTTTTATGCAGCATCAGCCAAAAAAAAAAATCACACCATTCCCTCCTTAAATTTATTTAACCTATAAACTTACACAACAACAGATGGAAGTTTGTTCCAGCAATTAGCCACCTGCTGGCCAAAAGCAAATTTCCACACATTTATTCTACATCTGTCTTTTCTTAATTTGAATTTATGCCCCCTTAGGTTCGTAATCTAAACAAGTGGAAGGATCCCATCAGAATTCAGCATGCTCAACCCATTCAAGGCCTTATACACCTCAATCAGATCACTGTGCAGGTGCCTAGTCTCCAGCCACTGCAATTTGCAGAACTTAAGCCTCTCTTGGTAAGAGGATCCCTTCATTCCCCTCACCAATCTTGTTGACCTTCTCTGTACATGCTCATGCAAATCTACATCCTTCCTAAAATGAGGCCTCCAGACCTGTACGCAGTACCCAAGGCGCGGCCTAACCATTGCTTTATACAGAGGGACAATCACCTCCTTCTCCCTGCTAGCAAAATTCCTATATATCATTGACAAAACCCCATGACCTGCCCTGGCAGCCTGTCTGCATTGCTCAGAAAACTTCATATCTGACTGCACAATTACTCCCAGGTATTTTTCATTTTCTACCACCTTAAGTGTAGTACCACACAGTTGGTACGTTTCTCTGGGGTTACTTCTACCCATATGCAGTACTTTGCATTTGTCAAGGTTAAACTTCAGTTGCCACTTCTTAGCCCATCTGCCCAAATTATCTAGATCCTGTTGCAGTAGCACACTGCCATTACTGTCATTAACAACCCTGCCAACCTTTATATCATCTGCAAACTTCGACACTAAGCCTGATATACCTTCATCAATATCATTGATAAATATACAAAACAACAGCGGACCCAAAACTGAACCCTGTGGGACTCCACTAATAACATTAGTCCACGAAGAGCAGCACCCATTAATTACCACACTCTGTCTTCTCCCACTCAACCATCCTTTTATCCATTGTAGCAACTTACCCTTAACACCATTCTGCTCCAATTTGTACAATAGTCTTCTATGCACAACAGTGTCAAAAGCTTTCCTGAAATCCAAATATATGATATCAAAATTATTATGAAAAAATTAATTCTAACTATTTTTTCAAAATTAGTTTGAAAGTTCTTTACATTGACTGATGAAAAAGATGATTCTAAAATTCCAGGGGTATTCAGAGGATTAATAAATTTTACCTGTACATTAGATCCCAATTTAAAGAACTATTTTGAAACTAATGCAGCATTTAAAGGCATTTCAAAAATTATTCAGAATGATATTCTTGACTGTTTGCTGCAAATATGCCAGGGTGAAATAAAAAGAGAAATTAAAGAAACTTCGTTCGCAGCTGTCACGGCTAATGACACAACAGATGTTTCAGATCATATACAAATGGTAACTGTTCTAGGATATGAACTGAATGGAGACATTTTTGAGCTTTTTTCAATATTCCATCTGCCGTTTGGTTTTCAATCCTCAAAGAAAATACTCAAAAACTGGTTGCTCAAACAATCGATGGTGCAAGTGTGATGAAAGGCAAGAAAGAGGGAGTTCAGGCTAAAATAAAAGAAGTGTACAAAAATGCACATTTTATTCACTGCTATGCACACCAACTGAATCTGATGACGAGAAATGCAGCATGTAATACCCAAGATTCAAGAATATTCATTTCGAGCCTCATGTCGATACCAACATTTTTATTGAGATCACCACAGCGTCTCTCTGTTCTCAGAAAGTATATGGACAACCATGTTGCCCGACCTTCCCCTACAAGATGGAACTTCAATATATGCACCGTGAACAGCGTTTATGAAAATTTTTGAATCCTTAAAAAAAGTGCATGGAGGAACTACAAGCAATAGCAAACGCAGATAAGACAATTTCAGAAGCAACTGGAATTTTGCACACCTTGATTAATGAAACATTCGAGTTCTGGTTAGAACTTTTCCATCAGATAATGCCTCACATGGAAGTTATTTATAATCAAATGCAATCTCGAGAAATTGAGGCAGTTAAATACATGAATATATAGGAAACTTTAGGAATGCCATTCTAAAAATCAGGAATTCAATATACAGTCAGTCCTCATATAGCATGATAGTTGTGTTCCTAGAAACCCTCGTGCAATGCAAAATCGTGCAATATAAATAACAGGCCCTATGGGGAAAAATAGGGTTAAGTGTTGATACTTTTGATACTGTTGCACATGGAAGACTGCTGCACAAATTGGAGCAGTGTGGCATTGGAGGCAAATTGCTGCTATGGATAAGGGGATGGTTGAGTGGCAGAAGACAGAGAGTGGTAATCAATGGACACTGCTCAACGTGGACTAATGTTATTAGTGGAGTTCCTCAAGGTTCAGTGTTGGGTCCGTTGTTGTTTTCGGTGTTTATGAATGATATTGATGATGGGATATCAAGTTTAATGTCCAAGTTTGCAGATGATACAAAGGTTGGCAGGGTCGTTAAGGACAATACTGACGCTATGCTGCTGCAACAGGATCTGGACAGGTTGAACAGATGGGCTGAGAGGTGGCAAATGAGGTTTAACATCGACAAATGTAAAGTGCTGCATATGGGAAACAGTAACCCCAGAGCAACGTATCAACTCTGCGGTACTACACTGACAGTGGTGGAGAATGAAAAGGACCTGGGGGTAATTGTGCAGGCAGATATGAAGTTCTCTGAGCAGTGCAGACGAGCTGCAAGAGTAGCTCATGGTGTCTTGTCAATGATATACAGGAATTTTTCTAGCAGGGATAAGGAGGTGATTATTCCATTGTATAAGGCAATGGTAAGGCCACATCTTGAGTACTGTATACAGGTCTGGAGGCCTCATTTCAAGAAGGATGTAGAGCTGCTGGAGCGGGTACAGAGAAGGGCAACAAGATTAGTAAATGGAACAAAGGGTTGCTCTTACGAAGAAAGGCTTAAGTTTTGCAAATTACAGAGTCTGGAGACTAGGCACCGGCGAGGTGATCTGATAGAGGTGTATAAGGCTTTGAATGGTTTGAGCATGCTCAATGCCAATGGGATTCTTCATCTTTCTCAGAATAATCACCTCAGAGGGCATAAATTCAAATTGAGGAAGGACGGATGTCGGATAGATGTGCGGAAATTTGCCTTTGGCCAGCGGGTGGTTGGTTGGTGGAACCGACTTCCATCACTGGTTGTTGAAGTTGATAGCCTAAACAAATTTAAAGCTCAACTGGACAGGTATTTCGAACGAACGGAGGGGTGAAATGGGAGTGGGTTTTTTTTTTTTTTTGTTTTTTTTTTGGCTGATGCTGAATAAGCTTGCTTTCTTGCATCATATGCCAATGCTAATGCTAATGCTAATGCTAAAAGTGCCGACCACCCAAGATTGAACACATATTTGAAACAAAAACATTACTAAACACAATAAATAATCGAAATCAAATACGTATTTTATTACTACTATTACGTAATAAAATATTGCTAATGCCTTTGCTTCTATTTTAAGCAAACTTCTTTGTTTGATCTTCTATCCAAACAGACGTTCCATCTCTTCCAGTTCTTTGTGTCTTGATCTAATGGATTTTTTTACACTTTGAATTGTTCCTGCTATGAAAGTTGTTTTCATTTTCCCTGCATTCTTTCTAATTCTTGGCATTGCTTCATTTAGGCCTGTAGCACATGCAATATCACATGGTCTTCATTTCGCTCAAAGTGTTTCACAATTTCATATATTTTCTCTATCGACAGAGGTGGACTGGCCATAAGTATTACTGGGGAAACCCCGCGGGCCGGAGACCAGTGTTAATTTGGCCATAAATGCTACAAATTTTCCCGAGTAAGAATTTTTGACCCAATCCGCCTCTGTCTATTGATATTGCTTTTCCTTTTCTCTCTGAATCTGTTGTGTCTTTGCCAAGACGCTTCCTTTTCACACCTTAAGTGTGAAAAGGAAGCGTCCTTTAAGTATTTTACTAATTTTCAGGGAATAAAGCACAATTACAAAATGAGGAGGCATGCTTGATACACATAAACAAAGCTGCGCACGTATAGTAACTGAATGAACAACACCATAAAGACAGAGACATATTATCAACACCTCACTAGCTCACATTTTACTAAAGCACATTTCTGGGGGTTACTACCATAAAACAATAAAAACAATTTCCAGTTGCGTTTCGGCTAGTGGAATCTGTTATAAACTGGTAGTAAACTTGATCTAATTGCATTTGCGATAATACCAATAGCTGGAATTGTGTGGGTTTTTACGTTATTAGGGCAAAATGTGTCTCCCCTTCACCTATATAAAAAACATAAATACATTTTCAGAATCTTCTCTTCATTCATATCGTGTTACGTTCAGTTGGGGTGATTCCGCGTTCGACTGCCATTTCTTTTAAACACAAAGGTGAATCGTGCATAAGTGAATTTGTTCATGTTATATACAATATTGTTTCCATATTATTTATAAATCACGTATGATCGAATTCGTGTAATGTAAACATGTGTTATACGAGGACTGACTACTATGAAAATCCTTCAAAAACACTCATGATTGAAGCAAAGGAAGTATGCGACTATATAAGTGTTGACATAGATGAGAAATATTCTTTTACAAAGCGATTAATTGCTGCTAAATTGTTTAATAAGGAGAACTTTGTTATTTTTCGTATGAAAATGCCCATGGAAGAGGTACATGACACTACTGAGGCATATCCCATGATTGAAGGAGAAAAACTTCTGATGGAATTACAAGTTTTTTTTAACAAACATGATCTACACAATTCTTGCAAATTAACTGACTTGCTGAAATTTATCTCAGAAAATAATCTAGCTAAAGTTCTCGGTGAAGTTACAAAACTCATAAAAGTTCTTTTGACCATTCCGATGACTACTTCAGAGCCCGAACGCTGCCATTCAACGTTATAAAGAATAAAAACATTTTTAAGGAGCACTATGAATCAGGAAAGGCTAAATGCTCAAGCAATGCTTTCAACAGAGAAACACTTGTTCAACAGTGCACCAAACTTGAATGAAAAAGTTATTAATCTATTTTCAACAAATAAAAACTGAAGAATGGATTTTGTTTTTAAATAAAAGTTCAAGTCTATTAATGGTAAATGTCTAGTTAATGTTTTGTAGTATTTTTAACTTGCTTATTATTATTACTGTGTATGTCTACATGTCTTATAACTAACGCAATTTAATGTAACTTTAAGACGCAGCACCCATAAACATCAGAGTCACGAGTCGCCACTGCGTAAAGTGCTTTGAATAATTTTACGCTGGTTACATACAACATTCATGCAGTGCAAGAACTAAAGTCTTGTGATCAGTAACAATGAGAAGACTTTGCTCCATGATTTCTGGCTGGTATGGAACCCATGATGGTACATGGGTTCAAATGATCTTGTGGTCTGATGAGGCACATTTCACTCTTCGTGGGACTGTAAATTCACAAAACTGTCAAATATGGGGAACTTCTTGTCCATCTGCTGTGCATGAAAGACCACTACAAAGTCCATAAGTTACAGTATGGTGTGGATTCACAGCAGAGTTTATAATCGGACCATTTTTTCTTTGAAGAGTCTACACCTCATGGCCCATAAGGTGTACAGTAACTAGTGCACGGTACTGCACTATTCTAAGAGATCACATTATTCCCGATCTGCAAGAATGGCAATGCTTGAAGATCATAGTGTTCATACAAGATGGTGCCCTTCCCCATGTTGGTCGACAAGTGAAGGAACTGCTCCGTTCAACATTTGGAAATGATCGCATCATTTCTAGAGACTTTTCACAGTTCCGGTCAAGCCGATTACCAGATCTCAATCCTTGTGTTTCTGGATATGAGAATATCTGAAAGACAGAGTTTACCGTGGCAGCATACAGACGCTTGTTGATTTGAGAGCAAGCATTAAATAGCATGTAGCAACATGCCCAATGAGATGCTATGCAAAACTGTGTTGCACGCAGTCCTCTATGTGTGTGTGTGTGTGTGTGTGTGTGTGTGTGTGTGTGTGTGTGTGTGTGTGTGTGTGTGTGTGTGTGTATATTAAAGGGACCTCAAATTTAAATATGGCTGGCGACTCGTTCATCCTTAGTCCAGCCCTAGCTGCAATGTATCCATCTGCAGTGATATGCCATGTCATATTGCAAGAATTGTTCATAAATGGTTCCAGGAACATAAGAGTGAATGCAGTACCTTCAGTGCACCCTGTCACCATATCACAATCGAATTGGATGCATGCGGGATTTGGAGGGGGGGCGACAAGAAAAGCTTTTCAAAATAGAGATCCACAACCATTCACTTTGCAATAACTGTAGCGTGCAATTTAGTCAACGTGAACCAGCATCCCTTTGGTACACTTTCAACACCTTTCTGATTCCATGCCATGACAAATACAGCCTGATGGAAAGGCTGGGGGGGGGGGAAGATACTATTATGTAAACAGCATTTAGCCTTTCCCTTAGGTAGGTGCACCAAATAAAGTAGTTACTCGGTGTATAATAAAAAAAGGTAGACAGGGTGTTAAAAAGTTGTAATCAGGGCACGATACTCCAAGAAGTTCTAGGTACACAAACTAGGTAGATGATTGGAAAAATGGTAACTGAGGTTAGCCTTATCTAAATGCAAGAAAATTTGCAATGGTAGCAATAACCATTAACAAATCATGCCAGTGTTTTTTCAGGATCATATGAGTACTTCGAAAAAGTTACCCCATTTATAACCATAAAAATCAGAAAGAAATATTTAAAAATTGTTCACTTTTTGATGCCACCTTAATTTTCAATCTATTATGAACATACAATGAAAAATCCATTTTTTTTTTAAATTAAAAACATATTTACATTTTTTAATACCCCCCCTTCAGCACTTTACACATGCACTTCATACAATTTCTTATTACCGTATCCCTCATTTGGGAATTTTTAATATTATCACCCTTATTATTTTGAATGATGATGAACAAATTGTCAATCAAAAACCTGTTCTTCAACAATTGGACACCAAACTCTTGCAACTTTTATTCATCAAAAAATGAAAGAATACTAAATATGACTTGCCAAATCTTCTGGATTCAGTAAGTCATATTTAGTCAAAATTCAGGTAGTGAAAAAAAAAAAAAAAAAAAATTTTACCTCTGCAGTTACTGAGCTAAAATTACTAATGCCAAAATAACTATTATTTTTGCTTTAAATATGTGAATTATGATATAAGCAGACAATCTTCATTAAAAAATATGTTGACTTAATAAATTCTGAGAAGTCAGTTTATGCTGAAATTAAACTAATCAAAAAATTATTTAACGTAAAATATTAAACTTTAGAAAGCCCATAAGATCACTAATAAAGGACTATTTCAAATTTCCCTTCCCTTTCAACAGGGTCAGGCAAAAACAACTACACACTTTAAAAATTAAATAATTACTATGCAAATTCTAAAAGATATTTATTATTATTACAATTTAACAACAATACATCAAAGCATTTATGCTACTCTCCATAGTGTTTAAAAAATATTTCCGTTAAATGCCACCACCATTACACACACAATCCTCTACTCATATTCTCACGTTATCCCACTGCTCTTTGAAATGTTTCTGGTTCTATTTTTTCAATTTCATCACAAATATTTCGACTTCAACTGCTCAACTGTCTGCATATGGTTTACACAGAATGGATTTTAAGAAACCACATAAAAAGAAATTGTAAACAGATATATCTGGTGACAATGGTGGCCAATTTATGTTAACAAAATGAGACATAATATGATTTGGAAACATTTCCTTTAAAGTGTTCATGGAAAGTCTTGCAGTCTATACTGTAGCACTATCCGGCTGAAACTAGATGTTTCATTAAGTAAACCATTAGCAGAATCACAGCTGAACAATTAGCATTTTCAAAAACATAGGGATCAATGATGCTGAAAGCAGGCACTCCACACCAAATAGTAACTTTTGGCTGTAAAGTGATTATTCATGAAGGTGACATGAATTTTCAGCTGCCCAATACCTAAATTTTGTTTATTTATATATCTATTCAAATAAAAGTGAGCCTTGTCACAAAAAAAAAAAAAAAAAAATTGATTAAATCTGAATCATTCACCTTCCATAGCAATAGACTGCAGAAATTCAGTGTACCCAAACCACAAAGAAGAAACCACTGAATCATTTGCATTTTATATGGATGGAAGGTTAAACTGATATGCAAAATACAGCATATACATTGTTCCAAGATGTTCAATTCTCTTGATTGAAGATAACAAATATTTGAGGACTGCACTGGAATATCACTCTAGTTCTTTTGATGTTTTTTGGAGTACATGCCCAACCTAGAAGTTTCATATCTACTACAGACACTAGTATTCTAAATTTTTAAATCCAATATGTCATGGTCTTTTGACTTGGAACACTAACATTTCTTCCAATATTGAGGTGGCATCTAAATTTAAGTTGAGTATTCACAATAGAGTCACCTGATTTAAAACAGTGTTTCAACAACAAATGCACTGTTTATTTGACTACCCCTCCATTTTTATTAAATGCATTACTGCACTCTACTCAAGGACACAAACTGCAGCACCTTCACTGCAACTACAATAAAATGGTGCCACTTTTAAAATAGATTACTGTTTTGGTCCGACCCTGTATAAAAATTAATTTGGCAAAATTCATATGTATGAAGGATATACAAAAGAAACTTTTCAACTAGAAATAATTCATAGCCTTACTTTTAATATCCAGTCACCTCTTTTAAGAGCACCATTAGATTCAGCAGGACTGTCTGGGAGCACATTTTTTATAAAAATCCCAGACATTATATGCTCTGGAAGCTGATTAAACATGTCCATTTTATGCCATACTATACTAATACCAAGGTCATGGGTTGACTCCCTCCACAGTTCCACTCTCCTTTCTGGACTCCACTGGTGTCCTAAAGAAGTTGCAAGTGCAGTACCATTTATTCCAGAAGGACACACATTAAGCACAGTGGGTAAAGCATTTCCTAAAGAGAGAGAGAGAGAGATAGAACACAAAAAAAAAAAAAAAACTTAGAAGTTAAAACATACAATTAGATTAAAAATTCAAAATATGCTACGCATTATTTTGAAAATAAGCTTTACCAGCTTGATATTATAAAAAAAGTTTTAATTAGAAAACTATTCTATTATAAAGAGATATGTGATAAACACAATGTCAAAATGATTCTGAAATTAAACAAAATGTGTTTAATTTCAAAATCATGTAGTGCAACTAATTGTTGCTTGAAAGCATCATTACAATAAATAATATGACTGGGGTAAATGAAAATATTTTTGGACAATAATCAATCCCATTGGCCCATCATTTAATTTTTTGCATTGTTAACCCTCAGCATGTATGTTGAATTATCAAATGTAGATATTGGCATGGGATAGAAATTAGATTAAAATGCATATACATAGGCAGTTCAGAATATTTCTCATTTAAATTTATTTAATTTTTCCTGATCAATATGACTTTACTTTCTCTTTAAAATTAAAATACTATATCTAATCAGAATTGTAATTTAAAAGTACTATATATTATATATAATATAATAACACCGATTGGCATAAATTGCCTCCGTGAATTTAATTTCGACAGATTCTCTTAGGTTCAAAAACTTAGATCATCATTATATTCAGTCATTTTCAAACCACTGCAGGATGAATGCTTCTCCAGAAACTTTCCAGTTCCTTCTGTTTTGTGCAATGGCCATCCATTTACTACCCACAAACTCATGAATTTCATCTAACCATCTCAGCCGTTGTCTTCCAGGTTTTCTTCTAGCTCCTCTTGGATGCCATTCTGTTATTATCTTAGTCCATCTGTCTTCATGTCTTTGAGCTATGTGTCCTGCCCAAGACCATTTTAGTTCTTTAGTTTTGATAAGAATGTCCTTCACTTGAGTTTCCTGCCTAATCCATGTATTTCTCTTCTTATCTAACAGTCTGATTCCCAATATAATTCGTTCCATTCTTCGCTGTGTAGTTCTCAGCTTCTCTTCCATTCTTTTGGTGAGTGCCCAAGTTTCACTTCCATAACTCATGGTGGCGAGTATACATTGGTTCATTATTTTACATTTCAGACAAATTGGGATATTGCTCTTCCCATATGTGACTATATTTCCTGAATGCTATCCATCCAATATTTATTCTTCTCTTGACTTACAGCCATTTATCATTATTACAGATAATGACTTGTCCAAGATAAGTATATGAATCCAACTTTTCAATTTCTGCTCCTTCAGTTATCATATCCCTTCCTGTGGCATACTTGTTCATCATTACTTTTGTTTTAACCATATTCATCTTTAGTCCAAAATCCTTACTAACTCTGATTAAGATTTTCCTCTAATTCTTCAGGACCATGGCTTATGATCATAATGCCATCTGCAAATCGTAAATAGTTTGTACTCTCCATTCAAACTAATGCCTTTCTGTGACCAGTTCAATCTTCCAAAAGCTTCTTCAAGGGTAGCAGTAAACAACTTCAGAGATATTATCTCCTTGCTGAACTCCTTTCTCAATTTTAAATTTGCTACTGTCTTTGTCTAGTCTCATAAAGGAGGTGGCATTCTCATATATTTTCTTCAAAATCATAATACATGGGGTATCTATGCCTTGTCTTTCCAGTGCCCGAAACATTGCCTTATGCTGTATGAAGTCAAATGCCTTTTCATAATCCACAAATTCCAGGCATAATGGCATTCTATATTCATTTGCTCTCTCCATTAGCTGTGATATTATGTGAAGGTGATCTATAGTTGAAAATCCTGTCCTAAAGCCAGCTTGCTCTTTTGGTTGATTCTCATCAAGTATTCTTTCTAATCTGTTAGTAATGACCCTTGTGAACAACTTGCGGATGTGGGACAACAAGCTAATTGGGCTATAATTTCCAATTTCTGATTTATCTCCTTTCTTATGCAGCAAAATTATGACTGCATTATTCCACTCCTTAGGCATCATGCCTTTCCTAATATATTTTATGAAGAGTCTTGCCAGTTTGTATGTCATGTCATGTCTCTTCCTCCTAATTTTAACAACTCTACAGTAACTTCATCTTCACCTGGGGCTTTTTGATTTTTCATTTCCTTCAATGCATGTTCTATCTCATCAGGAAGGATATTGGATATGTCGTGTGTGTTTCTAATTTGTGATCTATCTTCCCCACTACTGGCATCATTCCTTTGCTCCTTATATAATACTTTATAGTAGTCTTCTGCTATCTGAATTATGCCTTCGCTGATATTTATAAATACACCATTACTATTCTTCATATTCAGTATCATTTGTCTTTCTGGATTACTGTTCATGACTGCTGATTTAAGTCCTTTTTTTTCTGAATGCATGTTCTACTTTTCTTATGTTAAATCTTGTAGTGTCCTCTCTAAGTCTCTTTCTAATGGCTCTCCATAACTTGGTATAGTCAATTTTGTCCTTGTCAGTGTTTATCTTGCTCTTTATTTGTTTGCTTCGGTTCAGACATGTGCTTAAAAAGTTCTCATCACCCTCAGTTTTCAAATATCTTAGGTTAATAACAAAAAACCATGACCTGTAGCTAGTTTAATCATCTTTACCATCTATTTTGCCTATTTATTTATTTTTTTCTAGAACATTCAGGAGATTTCTGGAGCATTCAGGAGCTTTCTACAATATATAGAATATTGGTACTGACAGAAGAAAGATCAGAATGTTTCTAGAAGATTCTAGAACTTTCGATGGAGTTCTCTAGAAACATTGTGAGCCTTCTAGAAATGTGGCTATTGTTACATATACGAGTGGGTTCTGCATCAAGCAACCAAGCATTTTCTTATTTCAAAAAGTTACAGGTAGCCAGTAAGATTCTTCACACAAGCCACCATTTGGTTTAATGCCTAGCCCAATGGTCATCAATTGGTTTTCTCTGCTGTCCATACTGTAAAAAATTGCAACTCAACTATTCAGATTGTTACTGTCACAAAATTAAATTAGCTTAAATCTATATAAGTCTATTAAACTGGCATAAATCTTTATATATCTTTAAGAGCATGACTGCATAGAGGAAGTGACAGTAAAAATTCTATTGTTACACTGATTTTAATTAAAAAAATAAAATTCTTGTTTATACTCCGGCATGATCAACAGGTCAGAAGAGTTTATAATAACTGAAAAGTACAACTGCTGATCGTATTTAACAGTCATCTAGGTTCAACAGTGCATTTAAAGAGTATGTGTCATTGCACTCTCGCTCCTGACCAATTGGCTATATCAGGCCTGTTCATTTAATTAAATTTGTATTATAAAATAAAATTAAGTTTATCTCAGAACTTTTATGGCATTAGTAATGCAAAGAAAGGTGCATTTAATATAATATGCAACCAATTTTTTTAAATTGTTACATGTCAACTTAAGCATTAGTAATGCAAAGAAAGGTGCATTTAATATAATATGCAACCAATTTTTTTAAATTGTTACATGTCAACTTAAGGGAACTTACAAAAATGCAAAACTAAAATAATTACTGTATGAACAAATTCTTGACTTAGGTCACTTGCAGTCCATGAAAAATTATTGGTGATATGAATGCAGCCTATGATGCAGTATTCAGCGACCCACATTTAGCTTATTTTCCATTTTTAACCCATTCAGACTATTATCTTCTTCCACAGCTAAAAACGGTTTGTAAGGGGCAAAATTTCTGTTAATGAAGTCATTGCAGCAGATTCAGCTTCATTTTTTTTTTTTTTTTTGAACTAACCTAAAAATGTAACAAGGGCATTAGTCTTCAGGTACAGAATTACAAATGAACATACAGTTTCAGTTATCTTGGCAGGTTTCTTTACAAGGTAGGCTTAAAACTTATCACTATTCTCTTTTATCTAGTATTAACCCAATAGATATTCTTAAGATGCCCATGGGAGTAGTAGCACCCCACACTGAGAACCACCAATACACACACAAACATACTCACCAGAGAAATAAGAACATCTCTGGCAATATTACACCCACAAAGTTTCAGAACTATAAAACTTGTGTGTCTAGCAAATGCAGAACTTATTAAATGACATGGTGTGAAGCAGAAACAACAGTACTTAACTGTGGTTGCTGAACTTCACACTTGTTCTGCATGCCACTGAAAACTGCTTTTATTAGACACATGTTTATAGTACTAACACACTGATTGTAAAATTTCAGAGTTGTGTTTTATGAATCAGGGAGATTCCACTGGGTGGAACTACACTCAGAGTGGTGGAAAATGAAAAAGACCTGAGGACAATTGTGCAGTTACAAATATAAAATTCTCTGAACAGTGCACACAGGCTGTCAGGACAACTCATGAGATTTTGTCATTAATATACAGACACTTTGCCAGGAGGGATAATGAGGTGATTATGCCTTTGTACAAGGCCATGGTTAGGCTGCATCTAGAATGCTGTATACAAGTCTGGAGGCCTCACTTTAGGAAGGATGTATATCTGTTGGAACAGGTGCAGAGAAAGGCAATCCGATTGGTGAAGGGAACAAAAGTGCACTTACCAAGAAAAGCTTCGGTTCTACAAATTGCAGTGCATGTAGACTAGGCACCTGTGGGGAGATCTGATTGAGCCTTGAATGGACTGAGTAAGCTGAATGTTAATGCCATTCTTCCTCCTGCTTCCTCCACTTTAGGGGGCACAAATTAAAGTTGAGGAAGGTTGGTTGCAGGATAGATATGTAGAAGTCTGCCTTCAGCCAGTTGATTGTTGGAACAAGCTACCGCTTGTAATTGGGGAAGTGAGTGGTTTGAATAAATTCAAGGAACAATTCTTGAACGATATGGAAGTGTGGAGTTTTTTTTTTTTTTTTTTTTTTGGCTGATGCTATATAAGCTTGCTTTCTTGCATTGTTTACCACTCCCAATTACTATTACCACTACCATTCACGTTTACTACTACCATTACCAATTACCATTACGTTTACCATTAATGACCATGGAATAACAAGGTCCTGCATAGCTATTGTAAAGACCCGCAATAACTGAAAAATGATAGCACAAGCAATAACCGCAAGTGATGAGGGGAAAAACAGAAGTTTGCTCTAGTGGATGACAGAAGGATGGGGACATATAGTACAAGCCAAAAGAATAAGGACAATGGAAAAATTATGCTGAATATTCCATAGAACAATGGGTCAACCCTTCCTAGTTGAGATATATTCTGCCTTGCTTCGCACAGGACAAGGATAAATATAGTATAAATAAAAAATGCTTAAAAACACATGTATACATAAATATATGCAACTTACCAATTTGAGCATGTTCCCCATGAAAGATTGAATCTTGTGTAAAATCAGAATAAACATCTGATTCCAAAAGTGTATTCAGGAATATTGACTTATTCTCCTTGGTAAGGTCTTTCTTTATGCAGTCAAAACCTCCCTCAGTGGAAGCACTTTCATGCTTTAACTTATTCTGTTGAAAATCACTCTGTATTACTTCTTTACAACTGGGTTCATTAACAGCAATTTCATGAGAGAACTCATTTTTCTGAACTTCCTGAGTTTTCAGGTCTGGTGAACTGTTTAAAAAATTATAAGTAAATAAATAGACAAATAGTATATATACTCTTAAAAAACAAAATAATCTATGTCATATCTTTGTTTTTATCTGAGAAATTAAAATAATGAAAACAACAGCATAGTGAATGAGGAACATTAATATTTCTCAAGGGACAAAGTCAGAGCCACATGTTTTTAATTTGGATTTCTCTTCACTTGATTTATTATGTTAAAATATATAAAATATAGAGAAATCCTCCTCCCCCGACATATCACTTTCATTATTAAAATTTTTAAGACTAATTTGTGTTCACTCATGCTTAGCAGCTTTTCAAATGCTTTGACCTGGATCTGCTCATACCACACCTCAGAAGAGCCACTCCAAATATCAACTGCATATCAATAGTTGGTTCAAAGTTAATGGCTAGAACACCCTCTACCTTCCCTAGATGTAGATTTAAATCTAATCACTTAAAAGAAGCAACAATAGTTACCTCTTCTATATAATATATTTAATAAATTACATATATTAATATATATTTTTACATTATATATATATATATATATATATATATATATATAATATAAAAGCATAATCTATGCATAATTTTGAAATATTGTATGTTTAACAGTTTTATAAACATGGAAAAGGAAGTGACTAATAGCACTTAATGTGCATGTGTGTGAATTTTTTTAAAATTTATAAATATAATATACAATAAAAAATATGTGTACGTGTGTATTTTGAGATTTTTTGCAGTTAGCAATTTTTATTCAGCATTTATTTATATCCCAGAAAGAATAAGTGTGCCATCAGTATTCAGCATACTCAATCTATCTAAAAGCTTAAATTTCAATATAACTTTGGGTCTCCAGACAGAGAGAGAGAGAGAGAGAGAGAGAGAGAGAGAGAGAGAGAGAGAAAGAGAGAGTGTGTGTGTGTGTGTTACATATAGTTTATGAATGCTTTAATATTACACGTTTTCTTGGGTTTATTATTATTATTATTAGAAATTTTTATCACTACTTTAGAAAATATTTACACTGAAAATAATGCCCCTCTTTGCGTGAGGCCCCTAGCAATGGCTAGTTTGGTCATAGCGTTAATGCGGCCCTGCCCCTAGTTTTCACATGCTGAAATTTACAGAAATCAATTCTTGGCAAGGGTAAAAGCCCTTTTGTGCCTCTGACTAATCTTATTGCTGTTCTCTAAAACCGTTCCAAGAGATTTCCATCCTTCCTACAATGAGGCTTCTACACCTGTATGCACTACTCAAGAGGTGGCCTAACTACTGATTTATGCAATGGAATAATTACCTTATCCATCCCTGCTGGCAAAATTCCTGTATATCATTAGCAGAACCCAAAGCTACCTTAGCAGCTACACCTGCACTGCTCACAAAACTTCAAGTCAGACTGAATGATTAATCCAAGGTGTTTTTCATTTACCAATTCTCAAATTAAGTAGTACCACCCAACTTGGATAACTGCTACCCAAATTTAGTATTTTGCATTTAACAAATTTAAATCTCAATTACTACTTTTCAGCCCATCTATCTAATTTATCCAGGTTCTTATTAATGTAATAACCACCCTACCAACCTTTGTATCTCCAGCAAATTTTAACATTAAATATGATATGCACTATCATTATCTATATCACTAACATTAAATATGATACTTCACTATCATTAATAAATACAGCAACAAATCTTGATGGATTCCACTAATAAAATTAGTATCTTAAATACTCTCTATCAACCATCCCTTTCATTCATAGCCCCTAATTTCTCTTGATCCAATTTTTACAGCAGTCATTCTTGTGGAAAAGCATCAAAAGCTTTAGCGAAATCATCCTACTACAAGTACATTATGCTAAATTATTTTCTGCATCTAGTTGCTTTGTGACTACCTTATAGCAGCTAATCATGTTGGTCAGACAAGATCTCCCTTAATCAACTCATTCTGTTACTACCATATAAATGTTCCGAATAAGATGACCCTGCATTATTCCTTTAACCACTGACACCATTATTTTCTCTGGAACAGAATCAAGGTTCACATGTCTGTATTACTCAGTTTACCCTATGATTCTCATTTGTGAATTGGAGAAACATTTACATATATCTGGTCTCTATGGGCCTCCCCTAAATCCAAGGATGCTCTCATGATTAGGATAAAGTTTGCTTACTTCTTTTATTACTTCTCTTAATATAAATAGATAGATTTCTTCACCTCCAGGTGCTTCATTTACTTTTATAATAGTCTAATTATTCTCCAACAATTTATCTTGCACTTTCCACTCATTTACCATAAAATTATTTAGGTGTCAATTAGAAGTATACTTCTGGAATTGTCATCCTCGAAACCTTCTTCATACATGAAGGTAGATGCAAAATATTTATTCAGTTGGTCAGCAAACTGAACAGGATCAGCAACAGTTACACCATTCACAACCAGTGGACCAAAGTAGTTAATTCCTTTCCTTCTAGTGTCAATGTAAACAAAGAAATCTTTCCTACTTTTCTTTGCATTCTTAGGCAAAGAGTTCGCTCGATCTAGATTAGCCTACCTAACCACCTTAGTGACTTGATTGTAAAGTAGTTTAGATGCTGTAGACTTCTGTGTCCCCTGATAATTTGTGGGATATCTTGTTAAAAGATTACAAAATTTACATGCTATTTGTGAGAAATAATAGTGATTAACTGATTAGTCATGACAGCGAATTCAAAAGAGTTTGCTTTCCCACCACCACCAACAGCACATAAATATTTCCTGAATCCGAAACAACTTTTAAAGCTTTGGCAGAAGTTAAAAAAAAGCCCTAAAGCAGAACCTCTCATCCAATTATATGCAATTATCTTCTTCTTTATTGTGTTTTTGTGGACAGCAGGATTTAAACTGCCTAGTTAATGCAATGACCTTATCACAAACAATAGAAGAAACTTTTTCTTCACAAAGAGGATGGTACTGCACTTTTCAAACAAATAGCAACTCCAATAATGTTAATGTCCATTTAATTAAAAAGACTCCAACCAATATCAGTAGGAGACTGGCAAAATTACTTAACAAGTACAGTCACTGTTGAAAAAAAGCCGCGAATTAGGGTTGAATTTGAAAGTATCTGCAATTCTACCCAGACACGATAGGAGTAAGTATATGATGAGAGCCTTGTCGATCAATTCAGCCATGGAAAGATTGTGCAAGGCTCAAGGGGTAGAATTTTTTTCAGCCTGGTCTGTACTTGTTAACAGGAGAGACTGCCTCTACAGGGATGGGATACACTTAAATAGAAAGGGTGCAAGAATATTTGCTGATGCTATTGAGGCAGTGTTAGGTGGGTCGGAAAACTGCTAGCTTGGGGGGATACAAGGACTAATAGATTAACAGTAGTCACTGGGAGAGGTGAAAGTGATTCTTGCACTGCTTCTATTGGAATGAGCAGAAGCCTGGAAAACAAGATGCAGCATATATCAGAGACTGCTGGGAGTCATTGCGGTACAAGTAAACACATGGGTTGTGTTAGGGTAGCTAAGAATAGGAACAGGTGCATGTATACTTGCGTGTACACCAATGCTGGGAGTTCGGCAAATAAATTTGATGAATTTGAGGTATTGCTCAAAACATCAAAGGCAGATATTGTTGGGATATCAGAGACATGGTTTCACACAAATATAAGGAATGCAGAACGGAAATTTGGGGAGTACAATGTGTACAGAAAGGATAGACAGGATAGGAAGGGAGGAGGGGTTATGCTATTAATTAAGAAACACATAAAATCCAAGGAAGTAAACCAGTCGACATCACTGGACAGTGCAGTGTCGAGTCAGTTTGGGGTGACATAAGCATTGGGAAATCAAAATTGATAGCAGGAGTGTGCTATGGGCCTAATGACTCTGATGAGTATAATAAGAAACTATACAGGGAAATAGAGTGGGCCAGTAAATCAGAGAGTCTTATAATGGGGGATTTTAATTCCCACATACTGACTGGAATTTGTGGGTTAGTCACACACACTAGCAAGGCTTTTGTGGATTTATTGGATGACTGTTTTCTATATCAGCATGTTCGGGAGGCAACTAGAGGGAGTAATACTCTTGATCTGATTATCAGCAGTGATTCTTCATGCATTAAGACTCTGCAGATAAATGAACCACTAGATGGCAGTGATCACAGTGTGCTGAAGTGGGATTTACTCAAAGAGGTAACTACCATCAGGGGTAAAGGGAAGGGTTATTGCTTTCATAAATGCGACTATGATGGTCTAAGACAGTATTTAAATTCTATACAGTGGGACCAACTGATGATGTTACCAACAGCAAATTCAAAATGGGAAGCATTCAAAGAACTTATCTTGGAAGCTACTAGGCATTACATACCAACTAAAGAATACTGTTCAAGGCCTAATGGATGTCAGATGAACTAATTAGACATCTGGCAGAGAAGAAAAATGCATGGGATACATATAAATTAACAGGTGACATAGAAGCTTATGATAGATATAAGCTGGTCTGTAACCAAGTCACAAAGGAGATTAGGCAGGCAAAGGCAGATTATGAGAAATCCTTGGCAAAGGATGCCAAGAAAAACAGAAAAGAGTTCTTTACCTATGTAAACTCTAGAAGGAAAGGGATTAATCAGATTAGTCCATTGGATATTCATGATTCAACAGTTGAGTATCCTGCTCAGGTGGCTAACAAACTAAACAAGTATTTTGCATCTACATTCACACATGAGGAGTTATTCAGGAAGGGGAATGCCAGAGGTGAAGTTAACTCTGACAGTGAACTAGATGATTTTGTAATAACTGAGAGGAAAGTGGAGGAGAAATTGTTGAGGATAAACATCAAAAAGGCACCTAGGGTGGATGGGATCTACCCAGTTATATTAAAGGAGGCAGCAAAGGAAGTAAGCAAACCCTTAGCCATAATTATGAGAGCTTCTTTGGACTCAGGGGACCTCCATCCATAGAATGGAGATGTGCAAATGTGACCCTAATTCACAAAGGAGAATCAAAGGCTGACACAAGTAATCATAGCCCTGTGAGTTTAACTTCTGTTCCAGGAAAATTAACAGAGGCACTGGTTAAAGAAGCACTGCAGGATCATCTAGACAAGACTTCAGTTATAGCTCGGACACAGAATGGTTTTGTTAAAGGAAAGTCTTGCCTGACCAATTTGATTGGATACTATGATGCAGTCACAAAAGAACTGGATGCAGGGAATAACTTTGATATTATATATTTGGATCTAAGAAAGGCTTTTGATATTGTTGCACATGGAAGACTGCTGCACAAATTGGAGCAGTGTGGCAATGGAGGCAAATTGCTGCTAGGGATAAAGGGATGGTTGAGGGGGAGAAGATAGAGAGTGGTAATCAATGGACAGTACTCATCATCGTGGACTAATGTTATTAGTGGAGTCCCTCAGGGTTCAGTGTTGGGTCCATTATTGTTTTCTGTATTTATAAATGATATTGATGATGGTATATCAAGCTTAATGTCCAAGTTTGCAGATGATACAAAGGTTGGCAGGGTTGTTAAGGACACTACTGATGCTATGCTGCTGCAACAGGATCTGGAAAGGTTGAGCAGATGGGCTGAGAGGTGGCAAATTAAGTTTAACATTGACAAATGTAAAGTACTACATATGGAAAACAGTAACCCCAGAGCAACTCATCAACTCTGTGGTAGTACACTGACAGTGGTAGAGAATGAAAAGGATCTCGGGGTAATTGTTCAGGTAGATATGAAGTTTTCTGAGCAGTGCAGATGGGCTGCAAGAGTATCTAATGGTGTCTTGTCAATGATATATAGGAATTTTTCTAGTAGGGATAAGGAGGTGATTATTCCCTTGTATAAGGCAATGGTCAGGCCACAGCTTGAGTAATGTATACAGGTCTGGAGGCCTCATTTCAAGAAGGATGTAGAGTTGATAGAATGAGTACAGAAAAGGGCAACAAGATTAGTGAATTGAACAAAGGGTTGCTCTTACGAAGAATGGCTTAAATTTTGCAAATTACAGTATCTGAAGACTAGGCACCTGCAAGGTGATCTGATTGAGGTGTATAAAACCTTGAATGGTTTGAGCTTGCTCAATGCTTTGGGAGTCTTCCTCTTGCTCAGAATAGTAACCTGAGAGGGCATAAATTCAAATTGGGGAAAGACAGATGTAGGATAGATGTGTAGAAGTTTGCCTTTAGCCAGCAGGTGGTTGGTTCGTGGATCAGACTTCCATCCTTTGTGATAGCCTAAATAAATTTAAGGCTGAGCAGTCATGGTATTTGGAACGAACGGAGAGGTGAAATGGGAGCGGTTTTTTTTTTTTTTTTTTTTGGCTGATGCTGCATAAGCTTGCTTTCTTGCATCATATGCCACTACTAATGCTAATGCAAATGCTAATCAATGTGCTTGCCATAGCCAGTCAGAGGATTAAGAAGATTCACGGATAATAACCTCTGGTCAACCTGTGATCAACCTGTGTGTTGTGGTTCCCATTTACTCTGACAAACAGGCATATGTTTTTCGGAGAACTGAGTGATCCACGCCTTCCAGTAAATTTCTCCTGTCTATGTTTACTTGGTCACAGTAGCTGAATATCCGTGTGATTCCGACATTTTGCACAATATTCAAATAACTAGTGACAGTAGCAATGTAGAGGGAAGGGGGGATTGAGGCAACTAAAATATTATATAAACTTCGCGAAGGTGAAATGTTGGCAGATTTTGAAATTTCGTCAAGGCTTTCACTGTGCGGAAAATGCTCTAAAATATAATGGCATACAGGCAATAATTTAAAAAAAAAAAAAAAAAAAAAAACGGTATGCATTATATCACCAATAAAGGATGATTGCTAAAGAACTTGATGTGGAAACTATAATGATGGGTCTTGTGTTCAGGCCACAATCAGCAGCTTGTAGCTTAGGGGTGGAAATTGCGGGTTAAGCACTTTGTGCAAATATTTTGAATCAGAAGTTAAATATTCCTCATTATTAAATCGACTTTTAAATCTGGAATTTTTTAATCATTTAGCACTAATGATCAACATCCTGCAGGATCTCTCTCACCTTTCAGAAGCTTTACATTCACTATGGTAAAAGCAGATAAATTAATTATTCGAACTATTGCTAATTTGAAAAATTCTGAAGGAAATTATGAAGATAGAATTGAGAGCATGTTGAAGTGGAAAGAATTTGCAGGAATCAAAATCGAAAGAAAGAACACATTTAAAAAATTACCTTGTGACAAATTATTAAATGCATTGTTTTATCCTTAAAGGATAAGTTATTAATGCACCAGAATGATTTTAAATTAAATAAATAAAATAATGATACCATTGTAAGAAATTTTAAACATATGCTACCAGAAATTGTGGAACATGAAAGGACTTTAGTCTCAGTGGCAAGACAGTGAAAACAGAATAAGAAATTTTTTTTCTGATAAAATATGAAATAAAAATTAATAATTTTAGAGATTTTGTCAAAGACAGTTTATCTTTAAAATCGAGTGAAATTCCCTTTTCAATTAAGAACGTCAGAAATATCTTTAAAACCACTGGGATTAGCTGAAGCTGATCGAACTTTCAGCATAACGAATAATATTGTATAAAGGGCAAAGGTAAAGAAAGCCAACACGATAACGATGAGAAAAGTCGGATAACTTACGCAGAAAATTAGTTTCCCGATACGGCACTCTAGCGCTGGTCGCTCAGTATACAGACGGTAAGTGTTATCAGTCGGGAGCAAAGTCGAGAATGATATACTGATTGACAGGTAGATGTGGCAAACTGTGTGCTGATTGGTGCGCAAACACAACACACGATAACATCGGTTTAGTATAACTCAGAAGCACTAATGGTAACTTTCCCTAATAGCACATGCCCTAATGAACGCTTTCCATAATGGATAGGCGCCTCCATATCCAGATGGGAAGGAGCAGTAGTGCGTAGCACACGCTTCTTGATTAGACCGGGGTTCGAGCCCGTCACCACCAAATACGGAGGAAGCGGAAAGGTCAGGGAATGACCACCGCATATCCCGGAGCAATATGGTCTTAGTTGCTAATGCTCCTAAAACCCAAATAACAAACAAACAAACATCCATAATGGTGAAAAAAGTTCAGGTTACCTCCACTCGAATCACATGGGACCTTGAACCCTCCCAAAATGGAGGGGGTAACCTAACCCTTTTTTCTTTAGAATCATGGTTGGACTAGCACATATATTGTTTATTAACAAAATATTAATTTTTTATTACTGTACTTCTATTTTTAAAGATACTTGTGCGGATACACACATATCATAACATCAATCAACACCTCAATAGCTATTCATTATATATATATAAATATATATAAAGAATCTTTCTTTCTTTTCCTATTATTTCCTAACCTAACATTTAAAGTTAGGTCACGAAATATAAGGAACCCTTTTCTATTATTTTCTAACCTATCATTTAAGGTGAGGTTACGAAATATAACAAAAAATAAAGAAACCTTTTTCTTTTTTTTATAACCAAACCTAAATCAACAATATAGTAAAAACATTCATGAACTCCAAAAATCTGCTTTTAATAACGACAAAAAAACATAATGAAGAACATAAAAATGAACAGAACGAAACTTTTATTAATTTAGTTTTAATCAAAAAATCAACCAACGTTTTATTTTCCTTACAAATTTCTTCCATCTTTAAAAGATTCATCGCTACTATTACCTGTTCACCGTTCATCACAAAACTATTATGCACCGTTCTTTACTCATACATACAGATTATAAAGCCAACCAATGACTACACAGTAGCTTGTCATCTGTTGCACCCACCACCAATCATTTCATCATTTGCCATGCTTACCTGTCAATCGATATATCCTTCTTGATTTCAGCTACCGTCTGTTTATCGATCGAGCAGTGCTAGAGTGCAGTGTCGGGAAACTAATTTTCTGTGTAAGTTATACGATGTTTCTCATCATTCTCATGTTGGCTTTCTTTACCTTAGCCGTATAAAGGAATGAATAATGGTGAAAATTAAACACATTACATATTATGATGACCATACATCTAAATGGAAAAACATTGCTTCAATTTGATCCAGATCATTACGTCAAATCATTCATCTGTAATCATCGTTCAGCTATTGAGCAAAGCAGAATATTGACAACAAATATTAATAAAGAAGTAAATTCTATATGGCAATTTTTAGAATAAATTTTCCTTGAATATTTGTGTAATAATTTTTTTTCATGTAATCTGTGATTTTTGTGTACCTTTTCTAGAATAGTTTGTTTTTTATGTAATATTTTTTATATTGTGGAATGTTTTGTGATAGTTTTTATGTTATTTGTGATATGGGAAATATTGCATGTTATTTTTTATTCGCAATATTAAAATTTTATCATGAAAAAACACATCCATTATATTTCCATAGTTGTAAAAAAAAAAAAAAAAAAAGTTGCATGTCTGTCGACCACGCTCGCGGTAGATGGTTTTATGCGAAACATCCTTCGTGTTTCTTTTAGATATTTTGATCTCTATATATACTGATTATGAAATAAAAGAGCTTTTGTATTGTAAATATTTTATTGATCATTCACAAATTTCCATAATTTCTGGAAGACAAGATACAATGGATTTATGATAACTAAAGTAAGAAACGTATACTTGCTACTGCAACGTATCTAAATGTCTCTGAAAACAGCATCAATTGAGGTACCTAATCTTAGTTGAAATGACATATGCAGCTGTTCGGGGGAACTTAACAATGGAATGTTATGCGCCTCAAACAGCTGTGTATGTGAAAATGCAAGACGAAAAAAGAAATTGTTGACAAATCTTTGTATTGTTGCATTCATAGGACAAATACTTGCAATCATACTTACTGCTGTAGTAACTGCAGGAAGTATGATTGTGACGTCATACTATTCAAAAATTCTAAAAAGTTAGAACTCCAGATATTGTACTGGTCATGAAAATGCATTACGTGCCATAATCATACTACTAGTGAGTGCTTGGCAGAGACTAGTGGTGTGAGCATGGGAAGTGGCTCTGGCAGATGCCATGGATGACATCACTTCCATGACCGATCAGATTTACTCAGTAGGATATCCCCCCCCCCCCAAAGGACATTTCGCATCAAAAAGTCAGCAAAAGTGCAAGCCCATTGTTAAAATATTCACAGCTCACCACTGGCCATAGATAGACCCACAAGGTACAAAGCCCCCTTAATATATTAATTCTCATTTTATGTAATTGTACTGTCACATATTGATGATTGTAAAAGCTACCAATGCTGAACAAATGAGCTCTCTCTCTCTCTCTCTCTCTCTCTCTCTCCCCAAACAAAAATTAACCTTATCAAGATGATATTTTTCAAAATCTGCTATTAAGATATTAATCCATCTTTTATATAATTGGCAGATTAATCCTTCAACACAAATTTCATCATAAAAAAGGGTGCCATTTGTTTTAAAATAATGCAAAACCAGTCAGCTCATTGCTAAGATAAGTTTTGCGCTACTGTCAGAATTAAGACCACTGTATTAACTACACAGTTTAAATCTTGCTTGCAGTAATAAAAAACACGGGGCTAGTTCTCCTAACACTATATAATTAATTAATTATTTTATTTTATTTTTATAATCAATTTATTTAATTTCTTTAAGTTTCATTAATTTTTTTTAGTTTCTTGGTCATACTGGAAAAGCCAACTTTCATCACAAATAATTACAGTACCCAGAAAGTCTGGATTTCCTTCACTTTTTTTTCAAAAAACCTTCACAAACTTGGAGTTTCTCATCCTTTGATCTTCATTCAAAATTTTTGGCACCACCTTGGCACACACACACTTTCCTCGTGCATAATTTTCAGTTAAAATTTGTCTAACTGTTTCTTTGTCCATATTATTATTATTATTATTAATATCCATATGATGCAAGGAAGCCTGAGGCTTATGATGCACCAGGAAAAAAAAAAGTTCCCGAGTAACCCTGAGAGAGAGAGAGAGAGAGAGAGAGAGAGAGAGAGAGAGAGAGAGAGAGAGAGAGAGAGAGAGAGAGAGAGAGAGAGAGAGAGTCAAAAGTAGAAGGGAATCACCAAGAAAGAGAAGAATGATGATATCCAGCTCAGGACCCTGGGTGTGCCAAACCCATACTAACCAGATGTGAGCCCCCGGGGTTATGTCCAACTTTGTCTAACTGTTTCTTTGTTCTGATGCAACCATTCGAATACTTATATGACAGCAACATTATAATGTTTATATGACAGCAACATTCTAATGTTTATATGACAATCACTTCTAGTCAGTGTCTTTACCAAGCCCATTTTCATCAGTTTTCATGGATACTGGATGGCCTGGTTGTTCATTGCCTTCCACATTCTCTCTTCATTCTAAAAATCTTTTATACCACCTAAAAAGCAAGCTCTTGACACAGTATCTTCCCCATAAACTTGATGCAGCAACTCATAACCTTCATTTGTTTTCTTTAGTCTTGTTAAAAGTTTGATGTTGATCCTTTCTTCAATTCTTTTGTCTGCAATTTTTCTGGCAAACTGCAAAAATCTAAGGTAATGAATGAAAACCTGTCTCACTGAAAAGAAAATTAGTGTGCTGAAATGTGATTTCACAGATGGAAAGGTTCAAAGTCAACTGCTTTGCCTTTGTTTCGCACATGTAGTCTCATTATTTAATAGCCACAACTCGTAATAACTACTATTTAATTCTATCCAAAGATATAAAAAATGCTATGTATTTATTTTCCATATTCTTTAAGTTGAAGGCATTTTATTACTAGATTTGAAGGAGAGGAAAAATAGCAATCCTAATATCAAGGAAATTTGTTCAGAAAACAAAGTTTGTTTTGTTGTGATTTATAAAATCATTGCAATAGGCAGTTAAAATTGTGTCAGCCACAAAACAATTGAAAGGCCAAAATAGTTCTCCTCATTTCATACAATTTCAATAATGCCAAAGAGCATTAGCTATTTTATAATTTTGAAGGCTCTAACTGTGTACATTTAATTTTGATTAGCATAAAATATCCAAAAATAAAATTTATTTTTAAATTTTATTTTTGTTTTATTTTATTTTAAAAAATGAGTCATATACTTCAAGAAAAATTCACAAATAAGAAAATCTGTGAACAGTAATTTGAAAAACATGGAGGATAACGTATACATCAAATAATTATTTTTTTAATCTTTAATTTTATTTTTTGTGCATTAATACAAAAATTCAATTGTAGTAAAATCTAAAATGTATGATTTAAAGCTACACTAAAATTAAATAATATTACTAATGGTAAAGCCTTTTTTACCAAATGAGTGCAAACCTTTTGGGAACATTTAAAGAAAATAATTTGAAAACATTACAAAACAAGCCTTATTATAAACATATTGTGATATGGCTTTATTTCTGGTTGTCTCACATCTCATTTTATTTTATTGATTTATTTATTTTATTTTATTGATTTATTTATTTTATTTTTGCTTCTTTGATATGATTATCTCTCTCTCTCTCTCTCTCTCTCTGCCCCCCCCCCCATCCTCACTCTTCTTCAAGAATAAAAAAAAGAAAAAAAAAAAACATTATAATGGCTATCAGAAAATATGACTGCCATTATAATGTTTTTTTTTTTTTTTTTCTTTTTTGGTGCATTAATAATGCTGCTTATGTAAAGTCTGTGAAAAGAGCTGTTATTAAAATATATATCTCATTTGCAAATTCATACAATCATTTAAATAATGACAATGATGATTCAGAATGCACTTATAGATACACTACATCCATTATATTTATATTCTCAAATTTAATGTCTTTTATACATTACATATAAAAAGAATAACTTTTTTATACAACTACCTTACCATGTTATTTAAGAAGCTAAGGAATATCTTCCTGTGTGTATATTGTATTTAAAAAAATTAACATTCATACATGTTCCACCCACACTATTACCAAACCTACATAAATGTAGATGAGGATACTTCATCTATAACTGAGAAAGATTTTCCTTAATGGAACAAAGAAAAAAATTGCAAAAACAACTAAACTTCCAAAACCCTCTAATTCATTCTAAAAATATATGTAGTCCCAGATCTAATCTCAATGATGTCATTCCTCCACTCCTCTACAATGTGCTAAGCACCATTTACTGTTATTGAGAATATCTCAATTAATTGCCTCAATTACTTAAATCATCTCATTTGTCCTAATTATTCATTCTATGCTATTTTCCACTTTAATCTGGCAGTAGTCATATAGGAGCTGACAGGTGCCCTTCGAAAATATCTGTTGTGCATTAATCAATAATTAATGAAAAAAAATCTGAAGTTTTTTTTCTTTTTTCTCCCTTCCTAAATATAGCCAAACTTTCATTCAAGATGTTTTGGAAAATTATTGTTTACTTGGAATTAAAAATGCAAAACACCTAACAAGTTGCACTTAACCACTTTTATAACTTTTTGTGCTCTGCAGTCACATGCACCTCACAGGTTCTGCTATGACAGTACATCAAGGATTGCTGTTCTAGGTCAAGGTTACCCAGCAATAATGTACTATAACTTTCTAAATAAAACATTCTCTTACAATGTGCTATTTTTGTTTTCATGTGGCTCACATATATTGTTTGAATTGGCATGCCAGCTGACAAATGGAGGAGGGATCTGCTACAGAAAACAGTTTCTCTTTGTTGGCAACCCTAATTGTTAAAAAACAATGGGCACTACACCCAACAGGTGTAAACTTTCTTTTTAATTTCCGGAAAAAAGTTTATGGGTTTTTTGAAATTCTGCTTGGAGTTTACCAATATTTCATATTTTCTTAATGGATTGCAATACTTTATTGTATTTTTTTTTAATAAAAATATTATATATTTAAAAGGGTTTGTGTTTTTTACACCTTTTATTTTCAAAAAAATATTAATTCTACTGACAATTAAAGGAAAAAACAGTATAGACATAATATATAAAAATGAAATTGTAGTTTCTTCCATCTTTCAGTTTTAAAAACTAATAATTGCACAACATTTTAAAGGTGCATATATATATATTTCTGCTTATAATTTGCAAATTACATTGTAATAATTAATTTTTAAAAATTTCAAAATGGTTTTAAAACCAATTAAAAACTATATAAAATTTTATAAATTATAGATTTTCATCCTTTTTAAAATATTTTAGAAATTTATTTCAAATTTGGTACACTGTAATTGCATAAAATTTGAATATTTCAAACTTCTATCCTGAGTGAATATCGCCTTCTGTGTTTTGATTTTGCTTATTCAAAATAATAACGAAAAAATATTAACAAATAATACAGATGCA